>NC_025996.2:19646187-19760186 GCF_000442705.2 Elaeis guineensis
GAAAAAAAATGAGGATAAAAGATAAGTTGGATATTTTTTAAAATAAAATAATATTAAAAAAATATTTTATAACGGTAAGCTTAAAAAAAAAAAAAAGATCGAAAGTTAATATTGTAGTCAACAGAAATTTTTTATTAGAGTGGGTCAAAAAAAAAAAAAAAACAGTAAATTAATTTTTTATTTTTTTTTTAGGGGGCGGGGGTTTGTAACAAGCGTATTGTCATTATTGATTTTCTTCTCACCAACTAATCCACCAATTGGATGACATCAGCGTTGAAACGCCAGAACTCGGCGTCGATGCCAGCTACCCGACCTTTATATATTTAAATAAGCCGTTCGATATTTATTCGACTGGGCCGGAACCAGAAATTTGGCGGTGATGTGCGACTATAGAAACTTCAAAATAGAAAGCCAGTGAGTGGTCAAGTGCCATAATCATTAGATGTGTAGCATTTATGTACATCTATTATTTATTATATTTAGTAGAAACTGGTTGAATTGGCGACACGAAGTGAATACTATACCAAGCCTCTACCTAATTAACATGGGTAGAAGTTTTTTAAGCATGAAAGTGAGAGAGATAGAGAGAGAGAGGAGGAGTTTTCCATACAACAAGCCTTGCTTCTCCGTCGTTCTTCTTTCATCTACTCCAAAAATACACGAGCATAACATCCGTATAATAGCCCCATCCAAGGACGAGACTCAAAAATAATATTACAGAGGTACTTTTGATACTTCAGATTCATGTCCGGCACACAGACTTGAGAGTAATCAAGCGATACTTATTCCAAACTGAGGCTCCACTTGAGTCTACTCATTATGCGATCCACTGACACTCCAATGGCCTTCTGGCTCGTATGGCAACCATCTAAGTCACGTAGAAAAAATCAAAACTAATAAATACCTCTGCATAAAAAATATATAAAGATTAAAATCTTTTCATACTTTCAACTTCTTATTGGCAATTCATGTAATTAATAAGTAAAATCTTCGTATACCATGAGATAATATCATTGATCTAATTTAAAAAAATTAAAAAATCAGATACGATCTTCAAAAATATTTAATAAAAATAAAAAAAAATATTTAAATCTCATGATAACAGAAAAACAGACTAAAATATCTTGTCCATAACAGTACTCCATACGATTCGATAATTTCAAAACTGGACGTTTCCACAGTCGTTCAGTCATATTCTCTATAAATAACAAAAGCTCCAAAACTTAGATAAATAATCTCTCTCAGAGAATCAGTTGCTGTTTCTATTGTTCTTTGATTTCTGATTTAAACGTTGAAGAATTTTCGTCGGAACAAAAATTTCTGGCTCGGATTTTATTTTGCAGATCATTTCAATACCATTGTGCAAGATCCAATCGCCTATCTTCCGACCTCAATAGAAACAAATAATAATAATAAATAATAATAATAATAATAATAAATTTATTACTCATGAGCAATAGTTATCTTCTTTTGATCCAATCCGAGTTGGATGCAATATTACTTTTCCTTGATTGAACTACTTGTTTTGCCACCAAGGATATATGACGACCCATATCACACACAAATTTTGCTCCTTGTTTTTATTTCTAAATTCTAAGTACTTCTCTTTTTTTTTTTTTTTAATGTACCCTCTTTTTTATCTTTTCACTATTTTTAACTTTTTACCGTGACATTTTTATTCACGTACGGCTGACTAACCTCGACATAGGAATCACTATACAGGCAATACACTGCATAATTTCAGCAATAATGTGGTGTCTGTGGAAAAAATGAAATAGAAAAATTTTTAGATTTGAGACTTACTTTTATGAAAAGACAATATAAATAGCATTGGCATTGTTAAAAGACTTATTTTAGGCTGCTAAATTATGGAGACTGGAGCTGACAGAGTTCTTGCTTAACTGAAGTGTCTACTGTAACTACAGAACAGAGTTCCTATCAACTTTAGATTTAAAGGCCACAACTCACTTTCGATTTGATGATAACAACAATTGCTACCAAATCATCTATTGCTTATTCAACCTCTTTATGTAATCCACATCTAAAGTTGTAATTCAGTCTTCTTGAGATCTGCAATCTGCAATTCTGAAGACTACAACCCTGTATTTACAGTCTTCAAAATCTGAAAGTCTGTAATCTGATAATCTGTAAATCTGATTCTAAACTTACCTTGAAATTTCATTCATATTAACAATGAAATTTGCATGATTTCATTGCAAAATTACTTGAAAAAGTGAGCAACATTTATCTATATATTTATTGGCACAACATGCAGAGAATTAAGTGTTCCTACTCAACTAGTGCAATAAAATGCGAAGTCCAGTTCTGATTTTTTTTTTTTATACATAAAAATATTTGATTTGTGATCGGAATCAGAATCGGAATGACTAAATTCTCCGAAGGCTTGATTCATGATTGTAATCGAAATCAGAATAAAAATTTGAATCCATAGAGAAGAGTAGGGATTGAGTTCTATATAGATTGGATCATTCTCATTCCACCTCGAAATTGAAATCGGAATAAAATTATGAAATACTTTCCAATCAAATGGCTGGAATAGGAGTCACTCATTTCTATTCTGATTCTAAACTCCCACTCTCCACAACTGAACACCCTCATAGTTCTGATTTTTTTTTGTGAAAATATGGTTCCGACTTTTTGAAAACCTTCGATGTCACTTGGTTTGGGTTTCCCCTCTCTCTTGCAAGCAAACACAGGATCACTTCTTTGCTCATTCGTGGCCATAGGATAGATCACCAGTCCAACGAAATACACAGTCCTAACCTATATATCCTGGTAATAATGAGGAGATAACACGGAGCACTTCTCTCAGAAGCGCAAATCTGAGGTATCCATTACTTCCCTGCAATACTCTCCTAGCCATGAATTACATACAAGCCTAACTAAGAAAAAACACACCATATACTGTGCATACCATTCTCCAGTTATTCCTACAAATGCCAACGCCCCATTGTTCCATCGAGTCATCGTCCTGTAACAATCACGTGCAGGGTGGGCTACAGTAGCGGACATATTGCTTTATTCCAACTAAATCATTATGATCGTACATACCCACACGAGCTTGTGATTCCAGCATGAGTATATCGGTGGTAACATGACAAGGACCAACATCGTCCCTCCTCCAACGCTTCATGCAACTGGAACTAGGCTTGAAACAATATGATTGAAAAATTAAATTCCCACATACACGCTCATGCTACCAAATGGAATATAGCACTGTCCCGGAGGAACACGACAACATGGGTGTCCTCATGGCCCCCTGTGGCATCTTTCGACCTTGTCATAACAAGAGGCGGAGAAATTATTTCCTGCATCAGATACACCATATAGCTGTATATGTCATCAATCATGGCCTCTCATTCATGTGGGCTTTATTTGTCAAGTGATGCCTAGATGCACTATTCTACATCACCAATCACAGCCACTTATTTCCAGAGACTCCATTCAATGTGTACTTAATGAAAGGAGCCCATAAGAACAAGAGACTGTGTCGGTGGTGTGCGCTCTCACGTATTACACGTAGAGCTGAAATCAGATTGATATGAATCGGATACCAGCATATCCATATCTATACTTATTTTATCTAACGAATATAAATATAAATATGGATATTATTTGGATTCAAAAATTCATATTCATACTTATTTTAAATGGATACGAATACAATTCAGATACTAGAAGTATGGATATAATTACAGATATAATTTAGATAATTAAACTTTACGACTATAAAATCAAAATATTACTATGTAAATAATAAATTAAGTTGATAATATATTTATATGATTGTATATTTTTTAAAAATTAAAAAATATTATATAAAATTATATAGGATCATATATAGATTCGGATATTCGAATATGGATTGGATAGTTATCTATCCATATCCATATCAATTTTTCTTTGACAGATATGACTATGGATATTAGTGGACCCCCAAATTTTTTTCTATATCTGAATTGATTCGGATACGAAAACGAATTTGGATGGATAATATCCATAACCTAATTGCATATAGTATGAATAATTCTTTTTAGAAAAATCATATGAATACCTCTCAATTTTAGTCCATTTTATTTGACTTTTTGTATTTTAAAAAATATCAAATTATTTATTCTAATAATTGATATGTTTCAATGTGATCCAGTCATTTATTTACCAACAAACGGTATTAGCTTTTTCTTTAAATAAAAAAAATATCCCTTATTCATAGATGGGTTTGAAGGAAAAAAAAGATGAGAAGGAAAAATGGATGAGGAGAAAGGGTAGGAAGGGAGAAGGGTTGCTAATAATGAATGGATTAGAGGAGGAGAAGAGGGCGGAAGAAAGAAGAGGGAGAAGGATGGCTTGCCAACGAGAAAGGGCAGAGGTGGAAGGGGTTGTCAGGGAGAGGATGGCTTATGGATAGTTTGGAGAAAGAGGAAAAGAGAAAAAATATGAATGAAAAAAATAAGAGAAGTGGAGATAGAGGGGCCACCATGGAGGAGAAAAATGGATGAAATGAAGAGAAGTGGAAATGATGGATTGCCAATAAGAAGGATAGTTGTGGATGGGGACATCATAGAGAGATGGGGTGCATAAGTGGGCTTAGAGGAGAACTGGATGAGGAGGAAGGAAGGAGAGAAGAAGGGCCATCCACGAGGAATAGACTGGAGGAGGATAAGGAGGAGAAGAAGATGAGGAGGAAGGAAGGGAGAAGGATGGATTATTGGCTAGAAGGCCAGAAGGGGTGGAGGTGAAGAGAGCCACCATGAGCGGATGGTTTAGAGGAGGAGGAGGAGAAAGAAAAAGAGACATCGATGACAGAAGAGAAAGGGATCAATTAAAGAGGAGGATGGAGGATGGAGGAGAGGAGATGGAGTAAGAATACTTTTATCATTTTATAAAATAATAGTATGATGTGATGGTTATATGACATCATTCTTTTAATGAAGATAGACGATTAGATTATATTAAAATATATCGATAATTAGAATGATCTATTTGATATTTTTAAAATATAAAGGACATAAATAAAATTAGACTAAAAGTTGAGAAGGTGTTTCGATAATTTTTTAATTTTTTTTGGAAGGAAGGACCAACTTAGTTGCTTAGGCATTTACCCTCTCTACCAAGGGAAAAGAAAAGGACAATTAGCTTACCTTCCAATCCCTACTGGGTAGCTACAGCATGAACTCAGACATTCATGCAACATTATTTCATTCGTCCGTGTTATGTCACATTGTGGGCCATTGATCGTCTTCACACCACCATCCAAAGGGCCCCAACTTCTCTTTCCTCACATTTAACCCGGAATCGTCCCGCTCCCGAAGGGAGACATTTCTGACAACGTAAACTAGAAGAACATATGGTCTTATTCGCTTGCTTCAATCTTCTCTGGCACTGACAAGGGAGAGACGAAAAAAATAATTTGAGTGAGAGAAAACCGCCCAAGAAAAATTGACCCTGTAACGTGGGCATTTTTTTTTTCTTTCGGTGAGGTGTAACGTGGGGATTTGACCCCCCTCCTGGAACCAAAAGAGGAGACCAAACGTCTTTTTATTTTAATCCCTCTCAATTAACACCCACTTGTTGCTTGTTTCTTGGTCAATCAAACAAAATCGAAGCACTTTTGCACTCGGACAACCGTTTGCTTGGTTTGGTTATTCTATTCTAACCACTAATCATTGGGGATAAAAAAAGTCGAAGGGATAGATGGCTCACGTGAATCATGGCTGTGCGAGTAACGCGCGCCTTTCTTCTACATGGAAAGGGAATTGGGATTCCACGGGGAAAAGATGTGGACAAAATTTGTGTTGATGCTAACGTGCTACATGGCTAACTTTTTGGTGGTCTCTCCGCGGCGTAACTATTTTTCCGGTGTAGGCAATCGATCCGGCAACACGGTTAGATCCTTGCCTGGGTACGAAGTTCCGGTCACCAAAGTTTTGGAGATTTTTGTCTTTCTATCGCCATCAATTTGCAGGTTGGGCTCCACGTTAGCCAATGATCGTGACGTCTGTTGTGTCTTGGAGGTAGAGGTGAAGGTTACTCTCTGTTTTATTGTCGGTGGAGATTTTCTATTGCAATTTATATGCAGATTTCTCCAGAGGCCTTGGCTTATCCAGGTCGAAACATCGAGCTGTTTATTTTATTTTGTTTTTTTTGGATGTTGAACGCATGGTAGCTATGATGAGCCAACGGACAACTTGATAGTGTACGCATAGGGCCAACTGTAAGGAGAATGCCATTAACACCAAAAGCAGTGACCTTACCTCACTGGATTGTACTCGCTCCCAAAACCAGAGATAGGTTCGACCATGACACAAGGCCTTGGTCTTCCCTAAGAATTCATTTAGTTGGGATATATTAAATTAGGAGATAATTTGATGATTTTTTAGAATCATTTATCTGAAAATTTGATTGTGGAGGAAAATAATTTTTACCAAGGTTGATAGAAAAAATTATGCCCAAAAATGATATTAAAAAAATTACTATATTTAATTGGAGATAATCTTGTATAAGAATATGGTCAAATTAACAAATATACTCATCAACATAAAATATTTTTTTAATTTTAATAAGTTTTTATATAATGACTATATCATATAGTTTTTTGCGTAATATCATCTACATTTTGATTTTTTTTGCAAAAAAAAAAAAATTGAATAAATTTAGAAAGATATCAAAATAAATTCAAAGATCATACTTGTACTTTATTTTCTGAACTTTATCTTTCTTAATATTTTTATTATCATCAATATCTTATTATTGAGGATATTTTTATCAAATATAGATTATCGCCATTCAAAAATTTACTAAATACCAATCCTTCTAATATAGATTTGTTTTATCTTCTCTCTCTAAAAAATGAATGTGGAGCCCATCAATTTTTTTTAATCATCCATCTCTTCTATTTTTCACATCAAACATGCTAATCAAACGTGCATTTTATTTTTTCATACCAGATTAATCCTAACCAAATCGTACCTAAAAGCACCAAAGACCCTTGATCAAGAAGGTTCTTACTTTCTTGGGAGGACTAATTTATCTATGCTATATTGTCAAATGAGAGAAAATATATTATTTAAAATTAAACCTATCTAATTTTATGATTATAATAATCTTGGTTCATCTCTTCATGGATATCTATACAAAATACAATTAAAAGTTTAGTATTTAATCAACATGCATATTTATTGGTTCCTTTATTTCTATTTTTTTCGTGCATGATTTCTGCCATACATCCCAAACAAGTTAGACTTTTTTTTAAAAAAATAAATAGTCCATCTCTTATCCACATCTCCAAATCACTACACTCTTTTTAAAATTTAAAAGTAAATTTAAAAAAATATTATTCTTTTCTAATTCATATTTTTTTTTATAAGAAAAACTGGATTGCAGGAGAACGATCCGATGCAGCTACCTCCTCTGGGGGTGACCATAGGGCCTCAATCCCTACTGGAGAATATTTGATTCGAGGAGCACTTTTTAGGAGGACTCCTCCTTACCATATGGACTAACCTATGGCCAAGCCCAATGGGTGAGTACATTACCCCAGCACCATTGCAGACCAGAGGATCAAAAAAATTTTCCAGACTCTGTGCCTAGGCCGTCAGAATTAGCTCTCTCGCGGTCATACGCGTCCTGACATTTAATCGAAGTCGCAGTGTCCATTGCAACTCGAATCCGAGCTGCTTGGTTGGAAGCCAGCGGCTCATTCCGCTGGATTGCCACCGCAGTGGTCATGTATTTTTCTTTTTATTCCCTATTTTTTGACCTTTATATTTATTATTATATTTTTATTCACTAAAAAAGAATTAGATTTTATGATGCACACTTTAAGTATAGACATCCTTATATTTATGGAAAAGATTGGCAGCCAAGTACGAGTGATGCATATCTGAGGAAAGATAGAAGAGATTGTGTCTTCTTCCTCCTCTCATCGACTCCCAACCGAAGTCGGAAAGAGGCTCCCCTCCGATTCTATTTAAAGGGGAGACCCCTTCTCCTTTCTCTCCCATGAAGAAAAAAATTGGAGCCAAATGGCGAGGATCCCGAAAATTACTATAAGAGCCCGTCACCATGCTCGCCTCGATTCCTCGCCACAGTGTTCACCGGAGCTCGAGGTAAGCCCGATTTCGCTCCCTCTCTTCTCCTCCCTCCTTTCCGTGCCCGTGTGCGATCGTGCCGGTGATCAGAGTCGCTCAGATTTTATTGCGGAAAAAATCTCTGTTTTTACCTTTCTTTTCTTCGATTTTTCGGACGCCGATGGTCACCGTCGGCCACCAGTTTGGGTTCCTCCGAGCCATCCATCGTCGCCCTTTTGTCGTCGGCCAGTCTCGTGCCGATCGATCGCTCGGTCAGTCAACTAATCGAGGGGATTGTGAGGTCCCCTATTTCGGCCCAAAAGAAGCCGCGGGAAGAAGAAGGAAGGAAAAGAAAAAAAAAAGAAAAAAAAAAAGAAAAAGAAAAAAAAAAAGAAAAATAGAAAAAAAAATGAATATAGACTCTCTCCTCTCTCTCTCTTTCTTCTCTCTACTTTTCTTTCTCTCTCTAATCTCTCTACTTTCTCTCTCTAGATTATTTCTTTCTCCTAAGATTTTTTAGAATTTTGAGAAGAATGATGATGAATTTAAATGATCCTAGTGATAAATTTTTGATCTGTGATCGTCGGACGGTACACCGGCACCCACTTTGATCATATCAGATATTTTTTTAGATTTTATTTTTATGATTTTATTGAATTATCTGTATGATAATTTCAGTATGATTTGATCTGATCGATCGGATTTATTGAATCCTATCGTCTGAAGAGCTCAAGATGAATTTCTCTCTAGAATTTTCTCTCTCTAAGCTATTTCTCTCTTTATCGATTTCTCTCTAAAAAGATTAGTCAATGAAAAAAAATTAATATTTTTGATCTAATGAAGAATCCTGATCTATGATTATTGGATAGCATACTGGCATCCACCTTGATCAGATCAGATATCTTTAGATTTTATCACCCATGATTCTATTGAATTATCTATGTGATAATTTCAGTATGATTTGATTTAATTTATCTTATCTGATCAATCAATTTGTTGAATTGTATCGTCAGATTAGTATAGATTTATCTTCATGAATTTCTCTCTCTAGAATTGTATCTCTCTAGAAGTTTATGTTTCAAAATTTATCAAGAAAAAAAAAATATTTTGATGAGTTTGAATGATTCTAGTGAAAGCATCCTGATCCGTGGTTGTCAGGTAGTATGCCAGTACCTTGATCAAACCATGAATTCTTAGATTTGATCATCCATGATCCTGATCTAGCCATGACTTGATTTGATCATGTTGATTTCACCAATCGAGATATTGGACCAATCGTAATGTTGGATTGTGTCATCTCATCAATTCGAATTGTACCTCATGAATTCTCTCTCCTCTGATTTTCTCTCTACTTGATTTTATGAAACCAATAAAGAAACCTCGGTCCTATCACTTCAAATCCGATTTGATCTGATAGTCAAACTTTGGATCATCTATGTCCTAATTAGATTTTGATTAGATGAAATTAGATGATCGAACCCAATCTAAACCGTTGAAATATGATATTCGTATTCTTTTGATTATTGAAGTTGATTTCGTATAGATATCGTTGACACTTGATAATCAGATATTGTGATATGATTTATGAACTGAAGAATTTTGAAAGAAAATGTATAGAAATATGTAGATTTATTGGAATACGTTCGAGGTAAGTAATGTTTCACTTTTTCTAGATTTATCGATAAATTATAATATATTTTTTTGATATGATTTGTGAAACGATGCATAAATTGGATGAATGATATTTTGTTATGAAAATATCTTATTTGAAATGTTATGATGAAGCATGATTGAACATATTGATTTCATGATGCATTATATTGATTGATTTCGATACTACATGATTATATATTTTCTTATCGAAATTAGAATATGAAACATGATTTATGAAGAATTTGATATAAGAACAATATGAATTGACAACCTGACTATGTAAAGGACCCCATCAATGGGGGCATATACGTTGGCAATCGATTTGTCCTGAGGGTTTATGTCGCCAGAGAGACTAGCGACAAACCATCAGAGAGACCAGCGGTTCCGAAGGACTTTGCTGTCAGATGATTCGCAGCTTACCGCAAGAAAATATGCGGTGTTATGATCCTGCCACAGAGAAAATGTGGTTATAGCTCATAGTTGACGAAATGAATTTAAGAATGAAAGAAATTGAAATCTTGAAAAAAAACTCAAATTTTGAAAAAGAAATAAATTTGGCATGAACTATATTGCATAATCGAAATTGATTTCAAATTGATGAACTCGATATGCTTATTTTTTATAAATAATTATTTACTTTAATATCTGATGAAATCTGTTGAAGTGATCATTGCTTACTAGGCTGTCTAACTCATTACCTCCTATTTTATTATTTTTACAGATGTTGAGGAATTAAGATAATACAAGATATGAATGGAAGAGTGATCAGAAGCAGAATCTCCATACTTTTATTTTAAGTTGAAAATCTTATTGAATTTAATGCAAAACCTATGAATCATTATTGAATTTATCGAGATATTAAAGAAAAATTTAGATCGTTATGTTTTGGATTTAAATTATTGACTAATTATTCTGCTGTTGTTTTAGGATAGCATGATAAGATGCCTTGCATGCTTATGAGAAGAGTTTTCTATGAGTATGCGGTGGTTGTCATGACCCTCAATTCACAATCTCGAATCGGGGGCGTAACATATTGAGTGATAACTTCACTATGGGACTCGAATTAGAGAAAAAGAGATGAAGTCAAATTTGTTTTGGAGTTTTATGATGGACAGCTGGAACATATAATAGCAAGAAGGTTGGTGAGGTAATTAATATATTTTTGAGATACTAGGAAGGATATTCATGATATAAAAATTGACAAATAAAAATAAAAAATAATGATTACTGATTTCAAAACTAGATGCATGCAATGGGAGAGAGAGCGAGGGAAAGGGAGCGAGCGAGAGCAAATGATAGAGTACAGTTCTTTTATAAGTCTCATGCAAGTCAGATTAGAGAAAGAGATTGAATCTAGTTTATTTGGACTTCAAAATATACTGGAAGGAAAGATTTTAAAAGGGATTCAGATGTAGTAAATAAATTTAAACTGTAAATTAAAAGAAAAATAAGTGTTGTGATGCTAACTTAGGAGATTTTGTGGGGAAAGGGAGGTACGAAGTATCTTGCCTTTAAAATCCTAGAAAAGAAATGAAGGCAACCTTTTCCAACCAATCCCCTCAAGTCTTTTGCACCTTCTAGGGATGAGTGACGCTAAGAACCAACCTTCTTCTTTTTTTTGCTTTTGGTCTAATACAGAGAACTGAGAAGCCTTAATCTCAAAAAGTAGGAGTTCACTGATGTTGAGATAGTCTAAATACAACCAACTCAATTAGTCAGGCTTGTAAGCAACCGATGGATAGGATCCATCATTTGCTGATCCCCTTCTTCTAGAAAACTAGAGACTATTAATGGATGTTATACAATACCAACATGGTAATAATAATAGATGCCTTCCAACCAAAAAATAATAGATACCTGTCGCCATTATGTCAACCACCGTTCAGTATCACCATCAGTTGACTCCAAAAAGGCCAACGACGCCGTTACCCCAAAAAAGTGAGCGTTGCATATGAAATGCTTGATGTGACAGAGCAAGGCCACTTTGAATGGAAGTATGGAGGTCTGGGGCGTTGCCATAGATAACACTTTTCGTCCCTCCTCGAGGTATAAAAAATCGGATGTCTACAAATAAAGGAAATCAAGAGAAAATATTTTTTAGTTTGAACCTATTACTTTTATATACAGTATGGATTAACAAGCTGCCAATTATTAGTTAATTTATTTCTGAAAACTTCAGATACCTACGCAAGGAATGCATTGTCTGTGAGTTGCATGACTTGCCTAAGATATTAGCACTTTTATGGGGCATGATTTGCATAGCTGTGCTGTACCAAAAAAAAAAAAAAAAAAAAAACCTATCATTTTTTTTTTTTTTTTGACGAAATACCATGAATTCCTTATCTACAAGGCAGCAAATGCAATTTACTATCAAACAGTCGCTGCAAGATAAGGGAATGAGATGGATGAGAGGTGAATGATCCAAGAAGTTCATCATTCATTTGAGACTGCTGCCCACGCTATAACAGTGCGTGGTCTCTTCCTAGGTAATATGTGCAAGTTGGGACAAGATCCTCTAGTTGTGTAAGTGGCAGTCCTCCTCACGCGTAGCGTAGCACATGAAGGCAAAAATAAGTAGACGATTTAATGTCTTAATGATGACTCAAGGTAATAACTAGAAACGAGAACTAAGATAACGCGCGTGCTTTGACTCCAGATAATAATTGAGAATAAGACCAAAGATAATGCACAAATAAGAAAGTTTGTAATAACTCAAGATGATAACAAGGAACGAGACTGAAGATAATGATAGGCATAAATGATGAGTAAATATTCCACCTAATTAATAAATTTGGGTGCGTTAACCTCCCTTTCAATCAGAAAAAAGCTCGGCACAAATGATGAGAAATAAGTCAATAATTATTTAAAGATGATCACCGGTTGTAGGACTAAAGTTAACAAAGAAAATTTTTGTGAATAAGATTTGAACCTTGATGTAGTGTTAACTTACCATTAGACACCACTTCTGACAACGTATATCAAGTCTCAATATATTTCTTCCCCTGAAATGGAGCCTTTGTAGGAGTGTTGTATTGTTCTTGAAGTCTGCCATGGACCATGTGATGTTGCATACCTGTGACTCATCCAGGAAATCTGCACACAATGGATAGTAAAATTTTTATGCGAATTCTTCTCTCTCTAATCTTTTCTAGAGAGAGAATCTCTGAGAAATCTTTCTTCCTACTCTTCTTCGACAACCGAGGCTTTCTCCGACGAGCTCTACCTCCGACGGCTGATCGATGCCAGTCGGCCGTCGGGCCCCTCTCTCTTCCCCCTTTCTCTCTCTCTCTCACTCTCCTTCTCTTCCTCTCTCTCTCCCCCCTCTCACCCCCTTGCCCTATCTCTTCCCGTCTCTCCCTCTCTTCCCTCTCTTTCCCTTCTTTCCCTCTCTTTCCCTTCTCTCTCGCTGTGCTTGAGCCCCCCTACTCCCTTCCTCTCTCCTCTCTCTCTCCGGCCCCTCTCTTCCCCGATTTACATGAGACCTCCCTGCCCCCTCTCTCTCCATTCTCTCCCTCTCTTCCTCTCTGTCTCTCTCTCTCTCCCAGATCCTCTGTGATTGAGACCCCCCAGCCCTCCTCTCTGTTAGGAAATACTTCTCAAGATTCGATCCACATTGAGCCCACAGCGAGGTCCAGGATGACGAATGGAGTCCAACGAGCTCAAGAACAGCCCAAACGAAATCCAAACGGAGAAGATACGTGCAAAAAAAGAACGACACGATGCACAAGATGGTGGCGGTGGCGGTGGCACCGTCAGGTCCGGTGGAGACGCGTGCGCACGCGGTCAAGTGCGTAGGACGGGCCCAGTGCGAGCGCATGCTAGGCGGGCACCCAGGCCCAAGTCCCTGCATGGTCCACTGTGGACCGCGGGCGCTGGCGGTCCATGGGAGCCACGTGGATCGAAGTCACAATCCACGTACGGTTCAGATAGCTTTTTGCACGATCCGACGGCTCAGATCGCAGTCGGTCATGATTGGATGACTGAGGACGATTTTGGATTTGATCAGGTGATCAGTGATCTTATTTTGTAAGATCGAACGGCTCTGTGTGAGCCGATCATGATCGGACGATCACGGATGATTCTAGGCTTGATTGGGACTCTATTTCCTAGTGTAATAGTGTTTTATAGTTTCTAAAATCTATATAACTCTGATTGACGAGCTGTCAGTTGCGTTGGAAACTGGTGATGTCCTGGAGGTACAAAAAAGCTTCAATAGAGGTTTCAAAAAGCTTTTGTGAGGATTTTGATATTTTTTCTTGACAGATTCTTGTACAAGGGTTGAGTGATGAGTTCCTTTGTATTGATTTTATTTTATTCTCTCATAGTGAAGCTTGCACGCCCCGTGGAGATAGGCTTGAGGCCGATCTACATATTTGTATTATGTTTCTTATTTTGTTTCTTCTTTCTTCTGCTGTACCATATGGTACCGGATCCTAGCGCAATGCTCTCTTCTCCTTCTCTCCTCTCTCTCCATCCGGCCCTCTCTTCCTTGATTCACCGGTAGTTCCGTGGGCCTCTTCTTCTCTCTAGCGAGCTTTCTCTAATGGATCTCTTACTTTCTTTGATGTCGGATGTTCGCCATCGCCTCCCCCCTTGCGGTGAGCCGCTCTCCTTCCCTTGGTTGCCAAACGTCGGGAACCTGCCCCCTCCCCCTTCTCTCTCTCGCTCTTTGATGCTGGTGTCAGGTTTCCCTCTGACGGACAACGGATGGCTAAGGGACATGCATCCTCTTCTCTCCCTCTCTCTTTTCGCCGGTCCTTTTGGCGGTGAACCCACCCGCCCTTGGGATTGAGCCTCTCTCCCCTCTGACGATTGGCCCCTGCTCTCCCTCCCCTCGGCAGTGTTTTGTAGGGTCCTCCCCTCTGACGATCAGCCTTTTTTTCTCTTCCCTTCTATTGATTGGTGTGGATCTCTCTCCCTCCGTCTCTTCTCTTCCTCTCGCGGTCGGCACCGGGCCCGCTTCCTCTCTGTCGGTCAGCCCCTTACTCTCCTTCACCTCCTCCGGCTGTCTGCTGTCGGATTGTTGCTGCTGGAATGTTGCAGGATCCCTCGCGTTGAGTCCCTCTCCCTCTTCTTTCTCTGTTGATGTCGAGCTCTCGGGTTGCCGATTGACAGCGGCTAGTCGTGCCTCTCTCTCTCTTCGACAGATGACGGACGGTGGATGACCAGCCAGTTTCTTTCGACAGCGGTCCAATCCTCTTTTTCCCTCTTCCTACGATAGCTGGACAGAGGCCGCCCCCCTTTCCCCCTCTCATTACATGGAACGGCCATTATGGTAACGTCGGATGGAGGTGTCGAAAGGTCATTGGTCCCCCTTCCTCTTCTGGGATATGTGGATCCGCTGTCCTCCGATAGCCAGTACTGTTTCTTCCTCATTAGCTACAGGACGGATGGGATCTCTTTTTTTAAATTCAAATTTAAAATTTAAATTTCATTTGATGGGGTTTCTTTTTCTTTCTCTGCATGAGAATTTTTTTTTAATTTATTTATAATAAATTTGGATAGATTTTTTTCCTCTTTTGTATCAAAAAAAAAATTATACAGAGCGTGCCACAAAGACTATTAATTAGTACCGATCCTAAAGCATCTACTCATTTATGATATGAATTTTGGGCCACAAAATTTGCGATTCTTCCACAACTGACTCATCAATCCAAGTTAAGGGTCTGGCTCATGGCCGAATGAAGCCAAGAATGAGTGATGTAGGCCTAGCCAACTCACATGTAAGGATTAGCAATATTTTGCTGCACTTATATCAGAATATTAAATCATGGATAAGTAACCGTGAATATGCAATTATATGTAATAAAATTATATACATAATCACATATTGACTTGGGCTCGGAGCAGATGCCGTGAAACTTTGGTGGTACTAGTTTTTGGGCTAAAACAACGCTTGGTCCTATCTTGGTCCTGTCGGCCCAGCACGCCTACGCCTACGCTTTCTCATGCAGGGTCCGCATGGGATGGAATCATGAAACCCCCGTGCCACTATGCTGCGAAACGATTTTGATAGGTGGGACTAATAGCAGTAAGAGAATTTTTTTGTGCAATACGGGCGGTGCAAAACTACGTGCATCATCTCCGAAAAATTTTTTTTTTTTTCGCATGCCGTGCTCCGATACCGTATATGAGCCAATCACCGTAATGTGCACTTCTCGTCCTTTTCTCCTGCAGCTCTTGTAGGTGCTGGCCTTTCATCTCCTCTCCTGGGCCAAGTTAATGACGCATCTTGCACAACCATATCTCCCTTGCTCTAATCTACGTCACCTGTATTGCTACTCATTTAGCCAGCCGCTGATCTTCTCTTCCCAGATGTTAATTGATCTTTCTATTGATTTCTCAAAGTGACTTCTTCTTAAACCTCAGATATATCAGAGGTTTTGTTGTTCTCCTTCTATTTTTTCTGTGTGAAACTTCCTATTTCTTTAATAAAATTTTGATGACCAATGGAGGTTTAAACTCCTTAGTCTCCGATTATATATATATATAAACAAAATTATAATGTTGATGCAGTAAGCAGTGATTAAATAGTGAGCAATGCTACACGTAAAACAAATACAATCTCATATTAATAGCCTAACATCCAACTCTGTTATTACTCCTCAATTCCACAGCCTTTGCAGTTCAAATGAGGAAGGGAACAGTGGAAGCGTTACAGAAAAAAGTTAATGAATTTCTTTGAATACCTTAACTACCAAGCTTCCTTCTCCTGTTCAATTCGTTTCATCTCATGGATAGTTCCTGATTCAATGAATTTTCTTGGAATACCCTAACCACCAAGCTTCCTTTTCCTGTTCCATTGGTTTAATCTCATGGATGGCTCCTGATTCAACTTTCGTCTGGCATATCTGGCAGCCGATTTTTGATTAGTCGTATACCTTAATTATATCGTATATGAACGCAAATCCAGAGTAAATCGCAAAAGTAATCCAGCTGGCAAAGCAAGAACAGCAGGCAATAGCCATCGGAATCGAAAATAAAACCAGGGTCAGCGATGGTGAATGGAAACAGCTAGAAAGCATGACACTGTGACTGAGGTTTTAGACCATACCAAATGAAGGCGCGCTGGGTTTGGTACGACCCACTCTCCTCCTTCCCCGGGTAACACCAGCTCGGGCGTCGCTTGCCTGTCATGCAACACGACTCTCCTTCTGCCACGTGGCCACTACACCCCTCCCTCCCTCCTGAAACGGAAACGAAAGCAGAGAGGTTTTGACTGGCTGGCTGGCTTGGCTTGTTTCCAATGGGACCAAAGCTATTTCGAGGCGGGGAGATGGCAAAAAAAATCAGAGAAATTAATTATATATCTGGCGTTAATGCGGCTTCAATGCATGCAATGCCTCCTTCGGTAATGCCTCGGCATTTCCTCACCCCTCTCCTTCTCCAACCGCCTTCCTCAAATAAAAGAGAGAGAGAGAGCATGACAAAACCCTCTTCCTTATAGTCTCTCTCTCTCTCTCTCTGCCCCCCCTCTTCAATACCCTTTCATCTGGTGCAAGGCAAGACAGGATAGGTGAGCTCTCCAAAGGCTTGGAGCCTTTGACGGAAATGAAGTCCAAAGGCCCATTTCTGGCGTTATGCTTCCTCGTGCCTCTCCTCTGTCTTTCAGGTCTGCACCTATTATTCTAAAAATTAATCTAATTTAAGAGTTTCATGATTTTGTTTTAAATAGATAAAATATAATAAATTAAAGAATGATTTTTGAAGTGATGTGTCATGGAGGCACGTATGCACTGTCCTTGAGTATTTCAAGTCGCGGGCCATTGCAAGAGGCTTGAACTACTTGAAGGACATGATATGTAAACTTAGATATTTTCCTTTATTTATCAAACTTGCATGTTAATTAATTTATTTATTGATTTTGTTAGATAAGCACTAAAGGTAAGGAAATAGATTTATTTCTTACACATCTTTCCCTTTTTTTAATAATTTGTCAGATAAGTACTCAGGAAAAAAAAAAAAAAAACACATCTTTCTTCTTGCTCCGTCTCTTTAGGATTTGCATATATTGTAATGTGCTCTGCTTTCGTTGCTTATAGATGCATATGATCCGATGGACCCCAATGGCAACATCACGATCAAGTGGGACATCAACTCAATCGAGGATGCAACGTATAATGTATGTGATCATCCTTTTACCACCTTTTTTTCTTTTAATTAACCATCTCTCCCTCTCTCTCCCCACCCCTCTCTAACGGAACAACGAAAGTCTTGAAAGCCACACAAGATGAATATGGATTATATGCAATTGGAAGTTGACATGTTACTAGTATTGCATTGGGACTCCTATTCGGTATGTCTTGTATGGATATCAGATGACCCTTCTCTCTCCATCATACTCTGTTTTGCAACTCTTCTGCCATATGAGAGGTTACCATGATATTGTTATTGTATTAAGTGCTCTGGCAATAAGCAAGCTTGAGTAGCTTTGTGCCAAAGGCATATAATACTTTGTAATTTTTCAAACGTGTAGTGTGAAGTTAAATATTATCATAAATTGTTCCATGGAATGCTAGCAATTGTATCCATCTCTTAAGCTTCACATAACCTTATTGGTCTGATGAGAGCTCATTCCTTGTAACAAATATGTGTCAATCTTCATTGCTGATCCAAGCTTTAAAATAGTATATAAACATTGTTCTTCATGGCCAATTACCATGGAGGTTTATTGGATGTCCAAGCAAATTTTACTCAATTTAACTATATTTCTCTCTTTCAAATATCTTTCTATGGCCTCAAGAAATTCTGGAAATTCCTTGTTTTCAAAAAAAAGAAAGGTTTGATCTGTTCAAATTATGATTTTGCTTCCTCACTGGCATCTCCTTCGGTCTAGTATTTCCTCTAAATGCTGATGGCTTGATTATTCATGTAAGTTATTGCTTATTTTGGAAAATCAATCGTTTTAAATTTTAATACATGGTTGAAGAGCCTCAATTACTTTTTCATCTAGTGAGGGACATGTACCCGTAAAGCTACGACCACTGATGAGAGAGGAACCTAGCAGACTAGGTAGAGGAAACAAGTTCTATTCTTCAAAGTCTTTGCTTAACAGAATTCCTTCATGGTTAATTGCTGTGCCCATTGAGAGCACATTTTAATGCATTACAAAACTTGGGTAACCAAAATCTCTAATAAATAAAACTAATATTGTGGAAAAGTTAAAAGCATACGTTCCTTAATATAGAGGGAAAGTTAAAGCCAATATTTGGGGAAAAAACCTGTGACTGGATGTAACAGAGAGTCAGAGATTGGTACTTCAAAATTATTACCCCAGTATGTACATTTTGTATAGTTTTGTTCCATTTCTTTCATGCACATATCAGAAGCCGTACCTGAACTACATTATTTAAACTAATATGCTTGATGCTATTTTGTTGTGTTTGGAGAATACTCATTCATCTTTGAAATGTTCTAGATCACACCCACAAAATGATTTTTAGAGTTAGATTACAGTAGTGGTAGGTTAGATGCTTTACCGTTGCGATTGGCTGTTCTGATACCAATGATAATATTTATTTTGTCCACCGTTGCTAAAAATTCAATGTCAAAGCAACTTTATTTTAGCTTCAGGTAATCCTATTGTAATTTTTATAAAGTTCAAACTCAACCATATTGGAGTATCAGTCATTAGATTTCCTTCTTTTTTTTTTCTTTTTTTTTTTTGTGAGAATGCAATTTTATATGTTTCCTGAAACACAAACCTGTTGATAATAATATGCAAAAGTTTACTAAAGATCAACATTATTTAGAGGAGCACTCAAACAAAATAAAGAATGCCACTACGTTTTTTTTTTTTTCCTGTTCTTTAATCAAAAAAATTCTTCTTTCAATTATTTGGCAGCAACATTTAAGTATTCTGTTGTTGAACACGTCTCTAATAGTCTCATATATATGGTGCCCATTGGTTTTCATTCTTTATAGCCTCATGAGCTTTGTCATTTATTCATAGAAGATATTTGAGTTCTGTATTTTAGTTCTGTGAATACCAGTTACCTTCTCAGTCATCGAGTGTGCTCCTTCAATGCAAGATTCACATTCCTTGCAATGTTACAGGTCATTGTAAGTATATACAATTACCAGCTTTATCGCCATGTTGAGAGTCCTGGTTGGAGGTTGAGCTGGACGTGGCCCAAAGATGAAGTGATTTGGGACCTGAGGGTGCAGAGGCCACTGAGCAAGGGAACTGCTCTAGATTCAGAGGATCTCTTCCACACTGCTGTGACAAAACTCCAGTCATCGTCGACTTGGCTCTTGGAGCTCCATACAACATGCAATATAAGAATTGCTGCAGGGGAGGTGTCCTATCATCCACTACTCAGGATCCAACTAAATTTATGTCCTCTTTCCAAATGAGCGTGGGGGGTGTCTTGGATCTCCGCAAAGTTACAAAGGCGATCCCATCAAATTTCAGTCTTGGCCTTCCCGGATATACATGCAGCAATGCCACTGTTGTTGCACCTAGCAAGGTCCGAGTAGATAGCCAACGAAGCATCCAATATCTAAGTAGGTGATAAAGATGTATGCTTGTAGATGTTAGCTTTTTCTCTTCTTTCTTCTGCAAATTCCATATACAAATCTTCAAATTGATTATGATTATATCTTCCTGATGATTTTGATGAAGCTTAAAGAATTTCAGGTGTTCTTGCAATAAGATAAGTTAATTATTGTGAAATTTGTTCCATTCTTTTTACTTGCTTCCACTTTTCTACTAGAAAAATTAGCCTTGTTCACTTTGGTGCAAAAATATCATAGTGAGGACTAGAACACTTCAAACTATTTTATTCAGTGAACTCCAGTTTAGAACATTTCTGCTTTCTTAAGTCGTCTTATAAATGCTGTACAATTACAGTCCTATGAAATTCTCCTCTGGGGTAAAATTTTGCAGTGACTTGGGAAGTGACCTGTTCTTATTCCCAGTTCAGGGAGTCAGTTACACCCAGTTGTTGTGTTTCTCTGTCCACCTTCTATAACAGTACTATAGTCTCATGTCCTCTTTGTAGCTGTGGCTGCCAAAATTCACCAACAACTTCAGAATGTTTCAGGCAAGCTTCTTCTGAACTATTTTCTTTCAGTTACAATATCAAAATTAATTCGAAAGCCATATCATTTTTGCTCATCTTGCTGTAGAAATGGTCAGCAACCTGATCTGTTGCAGTTACCGAATGATGATGATGAAGGAACATCGCCTTTTGTGTTGTGCACACGGCATATGTGCCCAATTCGAGTGCACTGGCATTTGAAAGTGAGTTACAAGGAGTATTGGAGGGTTAAGGTGACAATCACCAACTTCAACATACTGAAGAACTACACTGATTGGAATTTGGTGATACAGCATCCAAACCTTCAGAGCATCACACAAGTGTTCAGCTTCAACTACAATCCTCTTATTCAGTATGGTGATATCAGTAAGTGTTCTTTGCTTGTCGCATGAGTACAGTCATATTTCACTTTCTATCCTAAAATTTCATCTTTTTCCTTTTTAATTCAATAATTTACTTTTGGGATTCTTCAAATGATGATCAAACATCTCTTCTAAATTCATGCAACATTCCTTCCTTGCGACCATTTTAAAATCACAGATCTCTGTGATTTCCAAATACATGGAAAGTTGCTCCCACAATATTAACCACCTCAGATTTTCATTATCATATGATTCAAATGGACCAAAAGGCTTGAATAGAATATACAGCCCATATGAAGCCACATTTTGCTTAAGTATTGCAATTTGCAGATTACTAGCTCTATCCATTCTTTGATATCCATCTAATTCATAGGATTGAGCGAAAACCACTAAAACAATCAGGATTATGGTTGTACACCAACATACATTCTTCTTAATTCTCCCTTGAGGCAAATTTTTTACCATATGCATTTATGGAAACAAGTCAGATTCCTTGGGATTTTATCTGATATTGTGACATCTCGCTTCAGATGACACGGGGATGTTCTGGGGTATCAAGAATTACAATGACATGCTGCTGCAATATGGAGAAAATGGCAACGTCCAGACTGAGATGCTGTTGCACAAGGACCCTGGTGATTTCACTTTCAAGGGAGGCTGGGCTTTGCCAAGGAAAATAGTATTCAATGGGCATGACTGCGTCATGCCACCCCCAGACATGTACCCATCGCTGCCTAACAGCAGCCCAGCTGCGCCAGCTTTAGTTCGCCATCTCTGCCATGGACTGTCACCTTTACTATTGTTTGTTTTGTTGCTATTCGTATAGATAGCAGTCGGTCTTATTGGCAGGGTGATTTAGATCAATCAATCCTTACGGCAAAGGATGCTTATCTACAGTCCAATTCTTGGGATATTCAGTGGATGAGTCACCCTTCGGGACAAGCCGCCTTCATGCAAGGTTCCCCAAGCACTGGTTAGGGGTGGCAATCCCATCGTGTCGAAGTAGATATGGATCGGATCAAACATATGTCAATTCAAGCCTAATTTATTTATTAAGTAGATTATAAATTCAATCTATTTATTAGGTAGATAATTCGATTTGAATTATATAATTTATTTATTAAATAAATTAAATTAGATTAAATAAATTAAATAAGTTGGATGGGTCAGATTTAAATAAATTAGAAACATATTTAGTATATTTTAAATATGTTAAATAATTTATAATTGAATAAATAGATCAAAAAATTATATCTGAATTTAATCTATTTAATAAACAACTCTAGATGGATTGATCTATTTATAATTTAAATTTATTTATATCAACTTTAAATTTATTTAGTGCTGGTCGTTTGCTGATCAGATCATAAATTGCTACTTTTAATCAATCTTATTTCTTGTGTACCTTTGCCATTGGATCATTTTGTTTTAGGAGGTATTTTGTTCGTGATCAAAATCAAAAATAAAATTGAATTGGTTGGAATGAAAATAAGAATATTCATATTTTTTTGGAGCATTTGATTTGTGATTGGAAACGAAGTTAAAATTGGAATCAATATAGAGATTTGAATCCTTAGATTTCATTTGGTGCATTGTCAGGCAATTTTTAGAAGGTAATATGGATTGCCTTGAGGATAGATTGCTATCATTAAATTATTAGTAATATTGATTACTGTATTTGGTATACACAAGCAATGTTACAATAAAATTATTGAAAATCTTGATTGACATGTTTGATATGACAATCAGATTATCGGTAATATGAAATTAAATTTTTAAAATATCTCCAATAATTTTATCGGGTTGCTTTTCTTTTTCTCTAATGAAAAATGACAGGAATGGTATGGATGTAGTGGTAGGCGGGGAAGTTGCAAGCTGGAGGTGTAGAAAACTGTGGGTACTGGGGGTGGAGAGGGGGTGGACACGTATGGAGCCATGGGGTGATGGGGACGGATATGGAGGAGCCACGGGGAGGTAGTTTGAGGGACTAGGGTGGAAGAGCCGCGGATGGGCAAAGGGAGATGGAAGAGCCGTGAGCCAGGGGTGCACACGAAGGGTGGTGGGAGAGTGGGGGAAGGATTGAGCAATAGGTTTTGCGTGATTTTTTGGAGGGATGATTTTGTCCAAAATTTTTATTGCAACATTGTCAAAAAAATGATAATTTGGATAATCATTCTTTTAAAAGGCAATTCAGATTATCTCTCATGAGGCAATATAATTTGAATTACCACCCAAAAGATGTACCAAATATAGTAATTCATATTACTACATTAAATTGCTAACAATCTGAAAAGATTGCCAATTACAAAGCACAACCTTGAAGAATAGTAAAGATTGGATTTTAGAGGATTAGATTATTCTCATTCTGCCCAGAATCGAAATCAAAATTGAATTCCTCGAAACTAACAGTTGAAATGGATTTCCATCTCCATACCCAACTTCCCCCAACCAAATATTTCTTTGGTTCCAACGAGATGCTATATTTTATGGGATTGCTGTCAGCATCAAATTATATTACTTTAATAGAAAACGGCATATTCATTTAAAAAAATCCAACATGAGTTTTGGTCTACACAAATATAGGATCCAATGCAGAAAACACGATACGATAGCTTTGCTCGTGCCTCGATCGATCTGGCGGCGAAGCTCGAAATATCCATCGCAGCGCCTTTGTCTTCCTTTTCTCGTCTCCGCTACCGAATTGGGAAGGCCAATGCGAGGGCATTTACGGACTAACGTATTGGCGTGCGGCTAAAGCTACCGTCCAACTTCAAATGACAACCGGCGGTAGCCTTTGCAGTTTTTTTTCACGTGCAGGATAGATGGAGCACCTGAACTGGGATAAATCTTATCGTGGGCTACAGTGAGGGCGGCATCTACTTTCCCTCCATTCCTATAAATTATTTTTCCCTCTTCTCCTTCGTGCTCACTAATTAGTTTTTTCTTTGATACTGCTTAAAAGAAAGTAATGAAGTCAATAATGAGAGCTAAACATGCTTTATTATATTTGCACTTATTTGGCATGTCCCCGGTGCCTGTGCACTGAAAAAACTTGGTGCAGCATGTCCGAGTGTATTGTTGGTTTGAGCATGTGATCTATATTTGTAATATATGTGCAAACAAGGTGCCTGAAGTTGATTTATGGGTGCTTAAGAAAATGATTTGGATGGTAGTTGCCTGATTGGGACTTGGGACTGCATGATATTGTTTATGATGAAAAAATCTTCGGTCCAAACATGTACATGTTTTTCTGCTGCATAATTAAACTGCTTCACAGGTATTTGATGCGGCCTCTTCCAAATTGACTTTTTTTCTTTTAATTTTATCATTTGCTATGACTACTAAAGTAAGTCATAAATATGATTGTATTGTATTAGAATTTATATCGGCGATACTGATATGCATGTTGCAGTATTTTTTTTTAACTCTTATCCACGAGCTTATGTTGGTTTCTCCATTGTCGATTTTGGAGTATGAGATCTAACCCTTTTGAATTGGGTTTTTGTCGATAATCATTGGATTTTAGAATAGGTTGGAAAGGGAACCCCATATCCCAGCATTTTTTTATGCCGTTGAAAATGGGAAAACAATAGGATCCATAGGTGTTAGGGCTTCCGTAGGTAATCTTTTAATATTGTCAGGTTGACTCGGTCAACAGAGCAGTCTCTCCTTTCCGTTTCTGCCCACGATTTTGGTGGGGGCTCTCTTTTGGCAATGCAGCGGGATTTTCTTTTCCCACATGCGAACCTCTCTTTTGGCAATGCAGCGGGATTTCCTTTTCCCACACGCGGGCCTCTATTTTGGCAATGCAGCGGGATTTTCTTCTTTTTTTATTCTTTCAAGAGATATTCTTCCTCTCGTTCTGCTAATATATTTTTCACGAGAGAGAGAATTAAAATGAGAGAAAAAGAGAGAGAGAAAAAAAAAACTTCTCTTTGATGTACTATTGATTCTCACATAGTGAAAATTTCTCGCCTCCGCCTATGGACGTAGGAGTATCTTTTTGATCTCCGAACCACGTAAATCTGTGTGTTCTTCTTCTTCTTCCCTATATATTTTTTTTTCGTTCTGTGTTGAAGGTGCGATTCTGGTGTCCGTTTGTACCAGTGGCATTATTATTTGTGTTTGTGTGCAAGTTTATCCCAACAAACTGGTATCAGAGCCTGGTTATCAGATCGCTCGTTCTGTCTGCACACAAGTTCCGTTTGCTACTTTGTGAAGGATTCCAGATGACTGCGAAGTTCGAAATCGAGAAGTTCGACCGAAATATTAGTTTCGGTATTTGGCAAGTTAAGATGCGCACGATCTTGACGCAGCAGGGGTTGCAGAAGGCGTTACTTGGAAAGGAGAAGATGCCGGCCACATTATCTGAAGAAGAGAAACAAGAGATGGATGAGAAAGCTCTGGCTGCGATTCAGTTGTGCTTGTCGAATGAAATTCTGCGGGAAGTCATCCATGAGAAGTCAGCGGCTGCTTTGTGGTTCAAGTTAGAGTCGTTGTACATGACAAAGTCCCTCACCAGCAAGCTACATTTGAAGCAGCGTCTCTTTATGTTGAAGATGGTTGAAGGTACATCTATAAAAACTCATCTTGATGAATTTAATTCTATTCTTATGGATCTAGAGACTTTAGAAGTCAAGATTGAAGATGAGGACCAAGCCCTTTTATTGCTCTGCTCTTTACCACCATCATTTAAACACTTTAGAGAAACTCTACTTTATGGTAGAGATTCTATTTCTATTGAAGATGTGAAATCATCCCTATTTTCGAAAGAGTTGATGGATAGAGACTTAACTAGTGGTAGCAGTGAAGGGGTTTCTGAAGGCCTTGTGGCCAGAGGCCGGTTTCAAGAGAAAACTTTTGAGAAAAAGAAGGAAGAGCGCAGATTAAAGTTAAGAAACAAGTCTAAAGTTTGCAATTACTGTAAAAAAAAGGGACACATCAAAATTGATTGTTACAAGTTGAAAAACAAACAGAAAAGAGAAGCAGAAAAATCTGAGAATGCAGCAGAGGTTGGAGTTGCAAAAGATGAGTCCTATGATTATGTTTTATCTATTAATATTGACAGATCCAAAGATGAATGGATTTTAGATTCGGGTTGCTCCTACCACATGTGTCCTTACAGGGACTGGTTCTACACCTATGAGCAGATTGATGGTGGATTTATCTTGATGGGGAACAATGCCCCATGCAAGACTGTTGGGATTGGTTCAATTCGAATTAAAATGCATGATGGCATAGTGAGGACATTGACACAGGTTAGACATGTTCCTGACTTGAAGAAGAATCTCATCTCCCTAGGCACCCTTGAAGCCAATGGGTGCAAGTATTCAGCTGAAGGTGGAGTTCTCAGAGTTTGTAGAGGTGCTCTTGTTTTGATGAAAGCCAAAAGGTCCAGTACTTTGTACACTTTGATGGGCACTACAGTTACAGGTGCAGCAGCTGCTGCATCACCTTCTATGTCAGAATCAGAAGTCACTAAACTTTGGCATATGAGACTGGGACATATGAGTGAAAAGGGCATGACTATGTTGAGCAAGAGAGGCTTGCTTTGTGGTCAGAGTACAGGTAAGATGGATTTTTGTGAGCATTGCATCTTTGGGAAGCAGAAGAAAGTCAGCTTTCAAACAGCAATTCACAGAACCAAGACTACTCTGGATTATATTCATTCTGATCTTTGGGGTCCTGCCCGTGTTCCTTCTAAAGGTGGTGCCAGGTATTTTCTAACTTTTATTGATGATTATTGTAGAAAAGTTTGGGTGTTTATACTTAAACATAAAGATGAAGTGTTCAGGCAATTCAAACAGTGGAAGGTTTTGATTGAAAAACAAACTGGAAAGAAAATTAAAAGGCTGAGGACAGATAATGGGTTTGAATTTTGCTCTGGTGAGTTTAATGAGTTTTGTAAAAATGAAGGTATTGTCAGGCACCGTACAGTGAAATACACTCCACAGCAAAATGAAGTGGCAGAGAGGATGAACAGAACTCTTTTAGAAAGAGCCCATTGTATGTTGTCAAATGCAGGTCTTAGCAAAGTTTTTTGGGCAGAGGCAGTGTCTACAGCTTGTTATTTAGTGAACCATTCTCCAGCTACAGCCATTGCATGCAAGACTCCAGAAGAGATGTGGTCAGGTGATCCTCCTGATTATTCTGATTTGAAAATTTTTGGATGTCCTGCTTATGTTCATGTTAATGATGATAAATTAAATCCAAAAGCTAAAAAGTGCATTTTTCTTGGTTATGCATCAGGGGTGAAACGATACAGGTTTTGGTGTCCTGATCCCAAATCTCCTAAATTTTTGATTGAGAGAAATGTTACTTTTGATGAATCTGCAATGTTATCTTCTAGAGAGGAGAAAGTTGTTTCATCTGATGCAGGTCCTTCAGGTAATAGTATGAAACAGGTGGAGTTTGAAAGCGGTGGTTCTACTATTGTGAAGCATTCTTCCCAGCAACAACAGCAGATGACAAATTCAGCTCAGGTAGAGGAAACTCCACAAATGCAGCAGTTTTCTCTAGCTAGAGATAGGCAGAGAAGAGATATTAGACTACCTCAGAGATATGCAGATATGGTTGCTTATGCATTGTCAATTGCAGAGGAAACACTTGATGCTAATGAGCCTTCTGGGTATTCAGAGGCTATATCTCGTGAGGATTCAGCTCAGTGGATAGTTGCTATGCAGGAAGAGATTGAGTCTCTCTTGAGAAATAAAACTTGGGAGTTAGTGAAGGCTCCTAAAGGAAAGAAGATAGTTGGCTGCAAATGGGTCTTCAAGAAGAAAGAACGTACTCCAGGAGTTGAATATGCTAGATTCAAGGCACGGTTGGTTGCAAAGGGCTACAGTCAAGTAGAAGGTATTGATTATAATGATATCTTCTCACCTGTTGTAAAATATAGTTCTATTCGTGTTTTACTAGCATTAGTTGCTTCTCATAACTTGGAGTTAGAGCAAATGGATGTAAAAATAGCCTTTCTGTATGGTGAACTTGAAGAGCAGATTTATATGCAGCAACCTGAAGGTTTTCAAGTTGAAGAAAAAGAGGACCATGTTTGTTTACTAAAAAAATCATTATATAGTTTGAAGCAATTTCCTAGACAATGGTATAGGAGATTTGATACCTTTATGACACAACATGGATACTCTAGGAGCAGTTTTGACAGTTGTGTCTACTTCAGAAAACTGTCAGATAATTCTGTTATTTATCTGTTGTTATATGTTGATGATATGTTGATTGCAGCAGCAGATATTTTTGAGATCAATCAGCTGAAAGCTTTACTCAGCAGTGAGTTTGAAATGAAAGATTTAGGAGCAGCAAAGAAAATTCTTGGGATGGAGATCCAGAGGAACAGAGGTGCAGGTAAATTATTTCTGACACAAACCAGTTATGTTCAGAAAGTTCTTCAGAGGTTTGACATGTGGGATGCCAAACCAGTTTCTACACCACTTGCTGCTCACTTCAAACTTTCAGCATCTTTAACCTCAGTCCACAGATGAAAAGGTGTATATGTCACGTGTTCCATACTCCAGTGCAGTTAGCTCTTTGATGTATGCTATGGTCTGTACCAGACCAGATATTTCATAGGCAATCAGTGTTGTGAGTAGATATATGTCAAATCCTGGTAAAGTACATTGGCATGCAGTGAAATAGATTTTCAGGTATTTGAAAGGTACTGTTAACACTTGTTTGAAGTTTGGCAGGAACGGTGATGTTTTGTCTGGATACGTTGATTCAGACTTTGTAGGAGATCTTGATAGAAGGAGATCTCTTACTGGTTATGTTTTCTCAGTTGGTGGTTGTGCTGTTAGTTGGAAAGCTACACAGTTGCATTATCTACTACAGAAGCAGAGTTTATGGCAGCAACAGAGGCAGTGAAGGAAGCTATGTGGTTAAGAGGCTTATTTGGAGAACTTAGTTTGGAACAGAAAGAGACTAATATATATTATGATAGTCAGAGTGCTATTCATCTCACTAAAGATCAGATATTTCATGAGAGAACGAAGCACATTGATGTAAGGTACCATTTCATTCGAGAAGTCATTGCACAGGGCAATATTGTTGTGAAGAAAATTGGTACCGAAGACAATCCAGCTGACATGCTGACAAAACTTCTTCCAGTGGCTAAGTTCAAACATTGCTTGGACTTGGTTGGAGTCTACAGCACTTGAGGATATCCTTCGGGATTTTGGAGGAGATGAGAATTTTCTACTATTGTTTTTGTGAGAATTTAAGTTTGAGGAGATAGATCAAGATTGTGGAGAACATTCGTATTGACCAAGCCAAAGGTGGAGATTTATCAGGTTAACTCGGTCAACAGAGCAGTCTCCCCTTTCCGTTTTCTGCCCACGATTTTGGTGGGGGCTCTCTTTTGGCAATGTAGCGGGATTTTCTTTTCCCACACGCGGGCCTCTCTTTTGGCAATGCAGCGGGATTTCCTTTTCCCACATGCGGGCCTCTCTTTTGGCAATGCAGCGAGATTTCCTTCTTTTTTGATTCTTTTAAGAAATATTCTTCCTCTCGTTCTGCTAATATATTTTTCACGAGAGAGAGAATTAAAATGAGAGAAAGAGAGAGAGAGAGAGAAAAAGCTTCTCTTTGATGTACTATTGATTCTCACATAGTGAAAATTTCTCGCCTCCGCCCGTGGACGTAGGAATATCTTTTTGATCTCCGAACCACGTAAATCTGTGTCTTCTTCTTCTTCTTCCCTATATATTTTTTTTCGTTCTGTATTGAAGGTGCGATTCTGGTGTCCGTTTGTACCAGTGGCATTATTATTTGTGTTTGTGTGCGAGTTTATCCCAACAAATATCAATACAAGTTGGAGACGCACCTTCTTGAGATGGGGTTCATTTGATTTTCATTTATGGACATCAAAATAAGGTCAAAACATAGAACAGAGTTTTTGTTGATTTTGATCTGTAAATACTATTCTATAATGTAATGCCAACGTCGCTTACTATCCGTTGCTTAATTAACAATATCCACCCATCACATGCATCCTGTAAGTTATACAGCAGGTCCTCTCCGCTTGTTAATATCGTTTAATATATTTCCCATTAGTTATATAAAGGTTCTTTTTGCTTATTAACATCATTTAAAATATTTTTTAAGGTATTCATGGTGTGCCGAATTTGTGTTTAATGAACTCGGTGAGATGCCATTTATCATGGAACTGGACCTACAATGCAATCTATCTGCTTTTCATGAACTATGTGAGATGCCATTTGTTGCGAAACTTGATCTTTGAGGTAATCTATCTGTTTTTTTTCCTCCATATTATCTGCCGTATGTGAATAACGAGGTTATAGCTGAAGCCTTTGATATCATCTTTTAAAACTCTTCATATTTGCAAAGAGATGAAGGATTTGGTCTATGCTGGCTTCCCCCCTTGCAAGCTAAAATATGATCCCTTAACCAGCGTTGCAAGGACTTCGTTGAGAGTTGAGGATTGGTACATAGAAATGTTGAATCATGTGGAATGAAGTGATTCTATTATATATATATATATATATATATATATATATATATATAGAGAGAGAGAGAGAGAGAGAGAGAGAGAGAGAGAGAGATTATCTTCACTGAAATCAGTGGAGCTGAAAAGCCCTAAAAGTTATTGTATATATTTTCCTAAAGCCTCGTTAGGTTGACGGAAAGTGAATGGAGAAAGAGATATTTCTTGAGAAGTGAAGTGGGGTTCTCTTATTTGTTTGACGAAAAGAGAATAATATGGCATATCCATATCAATCACTAAATTTTAAAGTTACATTTGATGCATCACCGGATAATTTTTGAAAGTAATGTGGATTGTTTTTAAGATAGATTGCCACCATTAAATTACTGATAATGTCGATTACTATATTTGGTATATGTAAGTAATATTGCAGTAAAATTACTGAGAATCTTAATTGACATGTTTGGTATGACAATCAGATTATCAGTAATATGAAATTAAAATTTTAAAATACGCCCATAAAAATTTGTGTAATTTTGAATTACCGAGGAAGAATTTAATTTAATTTTTTAAATTTAAATCAAAATTTTCAAAATATACCTGACAAGAGAAAAGGACGGCGACTAGGTCACCGGAGGCAGGGGCGATGGTGATGGAGGCAAGGAAGGAAAGGTTGATGCCAGTGTAGAAGTGGGGGCCGTGGTCGGAGATGACGAGAGCATGAGCGGAAAGGAGGCGGTCGAGGGCAGTGAGAGCACTAGGGAGTTTAGAGAAGGAGAGGGTGAGAGCCGCCAGAGGAGGAGGTGGAGGGGTGGCTTTTATGTGATTTTTTTGAGATAATTTTGTCTAAATTTTTTTTACAATATTACTAAATAAATAATAATATGGATAGTCACCTCTTCCTAAAACAATCTGAATTACCACTCAAAAGGCATACCAAACATAATAATCTAGTAGACTCACTTTAAATTGCTGGTAATTTGGATACCAAATGCAACCTCAGAAAAATCTTATGAACTATGTACATGTGGGTCATAGATCACCTTGTCCATTTTCTAAACTCAAAAAATGAGCATATCCTAGTGTTTTTAAAGGTCATGATATTGTAAATGCTTATGGAAGATTGGTGAATTTTAACAGTCTATATTCTGGTAAAAAAAAAGTTAATATTTTTATTCACATTATGGGCAAGAAATCCAATATGTTTCGTCTAGAGTAATTAGTTGGCTGCTATATGTACCACAAGTTTTTATGAATGGTCGGCAAATTGTTTGCCCGCGTAGTCCGTACCCACCACTTAACCTCCATTTTTCCATTCCAAATGAACTCTTTAGTTTGTTTTTTTTTTAGTACAGAAAGGGAGGGGGGGGGGGTTTCGGTGTAGCTGCCCCTCTGGACGTGATCATGAAATCTTAAATTTTGTTGAAGAATATTCGATTCGAAAATAAATTTGGACAATAGATATCCTCCTCTCTGCCACATGGGCGAACCCAAATGCACTCTTTGGTTTGTTTGCAGTGTGACCTTCAGCTTTGTACAAAATTTCAAGTCATTCACATGCAACGAAGACGCTTGCAAATGGAAAACTTCCGAACCTTCTCGGTAAAAATAAATGACAGCTGCATGTTGGGTGAAGCCAATTCCTGGAACATAGTTCTGTCATGTCATCTTCGTTAAATCTGTCCTTGGAATCGAGTCACAGGATGATTTCTTTGGTTTTGTTTACAATTCGTATCTTGGAATCGAATCACATGATGATTTCTGTGGTTTTGTTCAAGATTGATATAATTCATATCACTGTTCTCCATGCTGTGAAGAGAGTGATGCCTGACATCTAACTTCTAATCTCGAGAATATGCATGCAGGAATAGCGATTGCATGGTGATTATTGTTAGTATGTGGCTGATGAGATCTCATTTCCATGGGAGCTATATCCACATGCTAACCAATAATTGGTGATCAAATTGGAAGTGGAGGGAGCTTTTTACGGAACTTAGTGCACTTGGTAATCGTTGTGCTTGGGACATCCTTTAGCTTCTGTTCTGATTGACCGACTCCCCTCTACGGTGCCTCAAGGCTGTTGGACGGTAGGAACCGCCTGTCTTCTCTACTCTGCATCTTGTAACAGTAATGCAACCAATACGTCGAAATCTGGATTTTTGGATCTCGAGATGATTTTTTTTTGGTCACTTATATATTTTCTTTTCATTTTTTTTAAGAGTTTGATCCTGTCTAGCTTTCTTCAAATTTCGGGATGGATTTTACTTAATGTGAGGATGCTTGAAACTTGGCCAAGTTGTATTTCTTCGGCTTTGTTCAAATACTAGGGTGGACAAACATTGCAAGTCGTCGAACTTTGAAACATGTTCGACAGGCAAGATGTTTTATTCAAGAGTTGATGCACGAATTCTATTATCATCGCAGAAATAGAAGTCAACAAGAAATGGGTTTGAAAGGCTCGAGGTATAATAAATTTAAAAATATAAAATTTTAAACAATATATATATATATATATAGAGAGAGAGAGAGAGAGAGAGAGAGAGAGAGTTTAATTTAAATTATATTTTTTTATACAAATGGACGGTTGCATCATTTTAATATGAGTATAATTTAAAAAATTAGAATATAAAATATCCTGCAGGCCTCGTGAGCGAGCATCGTCTTGACGTCAAATTCAGTCTTTGATATACTCAGTAACAAAGGATATAACCCAATCAACGCACTGTTCGTCTTCCGAAAGACATATCGAACAGATATTGCAGTGGAATGATAAAGAGACCTTCAAATGTTGTGGAGGAGCGGATGAGCTTCCAAATATATCACCTCATCCCGAATCTAGTCAATGACTACGGAGAAATCATCCTCAATGAAGATCCTCTCCATTTGCAACTCTTGCCTTGCGTAGATGATACCTACCCAAGCAGCATGAAGCTTCACTCCAGGAATGAAAGGTTCAAAAGATATAAGCCTCCTACAGCCAACAGCCTGACATCCGAACTCCAGATAACATTGCCTGCATTATCCCTGCTATCTCTAACACTATCATCAAAGTTGACTTTGACAAATCATGAAGGATGGGGCTTCTAGGAAATCAAAAGAACCCTTTGAATCATTGTAGGTGTAACATGGGAGTCCATAAACTTGGGGCGACAAAAGATCGATCAGCTGCATCGAAACGACTGTAATTTTTAGTTAAGTAACAAGCTCTCTCTAGCACTCGATACACGGGCACAACCTCGGCTTTGAAGATCGGACTGTTCTTAGACAGCCAGATCTAATAGGCAATATATGCCATCCTGCCACCTCAGGTTGAATCCTTGGCTATACTTCGATGGATCGCATCTAGGAAGGGATATAGCCGATGGCCACTGCTTGCCCCTTAAGGCTGACCACCCACCATCCTCCAAATCAAACTCACCCTCGGACAACGAAGGGGAGTATGCTTTGTCAACTCATCCTTCGGCCCATGGATCGGGCAGGTGGCCAGAAGCTTCATGCCTCTATCCCTGAGAGGTATCTACATTGGAAGCCAATCTCAAGCGATCTTTCAGAGAAAAAGTCTGATCAGGGGATGGATAACCACTCTCTAGATCCAAACAGCCTTGATTCTTTTATCTTGATGAGGCCCCTAATAAGAACCTTAGGATAGTAAGACCATCGCCACACCCTCAAATATGGGCTATGATGGACACGATTCGGAATAGCAAAAATCCTCTCAGCCAGCTGATCATCAAAAAGATAGGCGACATCCTGATCCCTCCAACCCCTGTCGTAGGCAATGATTAACTCATAGACTCGCAAGTGGTTTTCTACCTCCATACCGACGTATGTTGGCTAATATAAGAGGGGGAATCTGGAAATCCAAGCATCTTGACTCACATTGATCGAAGTTCCATCTCTAAACAGCCATCTGACTTAGGCCAGTACTACAGGGGTGCAGATACAAATCTCCTTTTAGATAAAGAAGCATTTGCGATCAATCCGGATCTAGGACCTCTGACTCCATATCCTATATTGAGCCTTCATCACTCTGCTTCACAAACAATCAGGCTAGATGAGGAATCTAACTGCATATTTGACAATCATAGCCTCCCTTCTAATCAGTAGGGACTAAATCCCCAAGCCTCTGTCTTGCATAGACCAACAAACTACCTCTCAAGACAACAGGTGAAGCCTATGATCGTCCTATCTAGAGCTTCATAGGAAATTTCGGAATTGCTACTCTAGTCTCCTGAGATAAGAGTATGTCATAACAATGTTCGCCAAGAGGTAGATCAGAATGGAACTTAGAACCGATCTCACGAGGATGGTCCTACCTATCATGGAAAGGGCGTTAGCTTGTCAATCATCTAGGTGATCCTGGATCTGTTGCTCCATGAGCCTACACTTGGTCCTTCGAAGTCTCTGTCCCATGATAGGAACTACTAGATAGATCATAGTCTCGATCTGCTCTGGGATCCTAGCCAATCCTGAATTATCAGCTTCATTTGAATCTCCCGTTTTAGGATTAAAGTGACCGTAGACTTCTATAAATTCATGAGTTGGCCAAAAATTTGATTGTAATCTTCGGCAATAGTTATAAAGTATCTCGAATATCGGATTGAAGGCTGGGCAAGCAGTCATCTATAAAAAAAAAAAAATACTAAAGTGGCTGAATTTTAGAAATAAATCAGTAGGGCTATGGTTCTGACATCTTAATCACCGTCGGGAGAGCACGGAACGAAGCATAAATAAATAGATGGGTCAGGCGGGGGTCAAACTTCGCGCTCGCATCCTAAACCCAACGGTCGGGCTAATGAAGACGCGGATTCGGATCTATAAATCCGAACAATCAAGATTCGCTAGATCTTTAATTTCGAATCCATCCCCCTCCAACGCTCCGCGAGATACGGGCTCCGTGCACCGCATCAGTCCATCTCAGTCCCAATAAAGAAAAAGGAGAAAAGTAGCAGAGAAGAGAGTGCCGTTTCCTTTTCCTCTCTCCCTGTGAATTTGGGTATTCAGAAAACCTTCTCAAACCAGTGCGCTGTTTCGATCCTTCAACCAGCGGTCTCTTTTCACCATCCGGAAACCCTCGCAGCAGCGGACTGGATTTTTCACTCGCCGAGGTAATAATCTTTGGTTTTATCTGCTTTAGAGAACGGTTTAGCACTCGGTTCCGGTTATCTTTTAGTGTTTTCTACCAAGGGATGTTGATTTGCGTTTCTGGAAAGGGTTCTCTACTTGCGTAAAAGATACCATGGCCATGGGTAGCGGAAATTATGTTTTCCTGGTGGTTTAGGGAGAATTTTTTGCCCTAAATTTGCAAATCCGAGCTGCCAACGGGTTCTTGGCGGCAATTTCTCTGTTAATAGTTCAATACTGAAAGCGGCCTACTAGGGCAAGTTCTGTTACCCAAGTGACTTGTTTGGGTAAAGAAATTAACTGTACAGTGGTTTCACAAGTACGGAGGAAAGGGCTCTTGCAGCAAAATAGAGGATTAGTGATGTAAGTTGGTTGCTTCATTTGACCGATGGGCTCGCTTAGGTTTGAGAAACAATGTGATGAGTATGCGGTACATGCTTCTGTTTGTTCGGAACCATTTACTTTAATTCAAGGTGGGTGAAGAGTGCTTGTGGGAGCGCCAGAGTTATGCTTCAACTTAAGGGATAAATTGAAAATATATTTGCATCTTTCACTTCTTCCGTATTCACTGGTCCATGAAATAACTTTAGAGGTGATGGAAATTTTGCTTGTATAAATACCGCATCTTACTCGATTTATATGCCATAGATTTATTCACATGTTTTCCATATCCTCTTGTTTCTTTATTTCTTCTAGAGTGTTAGTCTGTCTTTCTCTTAAAAAAAATTTATCCTTTCTGTGTTACAGTTCTTGATAACAGATTGTAAATGTGCTGACAATAATGTATCCATACTCGATCTTTTTTAATTTATATATGCGTCCACCCAATCTGCCCACACAATCATTACTTCATTTTTCAATTATATACTTCAGAAAAATTGAAAGAAGGTGGGGCAAAGAAGAGAGGATGTAGTGTTATGTGTCAAAGTAGAGTGAGGAGAGTTGTCAGAAGAAATTAATGTAATGATCTAGAAGAAATCATTTACATGCTTTCCACTCTACTTATCTTCCACAAATTTTGTTTTTTTTAACCTTTAATTGCACAACTTATCTGATCAACTGAACCAAGTTAGTTCATGGTGCACCACACTATCACAATTGAGGAGTCTAGGGCTACATTTTAAGGATTCTCCAGCTCAAGTTGACTTGTCAGGTTTGGGGCCCAAACCAAACCTGACCTCAGTTATTTTGTGTTTGACTGGGGTAACCCAGATTTGGTTTGCGGGTCCGCTCAAGATTTGCCATCCCTACAAAATAAGAATGATTTGCCATATTGTTTTTTTGTTTCCATTTAGATTTCAACCAGGCTTTGAATATCATAAATGACAATTTCCAAGTGAAACTTCTACAGTTTGTCTCTTGCCTGGAAAAATATCCGTGCAAATGACTTATGCTTAGGCTTTGGTTGTACTTTTGCTCAAATTGACTCAGTAAGTGCTGTCATCCCTTGTTCATATATAATCAGGCCTCCAGTACTGGAATTGGTATCTGTCACATATTCGGCAGTCTGTTGTTCAAAGTTGATTTATGGTAAATGAAATGTGTATTTGCCTTCTCAAATGCTTGCTATGTGCCCTTTTTACAACTATATTCTGGAAACGTAACCCTGCTTGTGGGTCCCTGCTTCAATTTACTGTAGCTATTTTTTGTTTGGTTCCCACCTGAAACACTAATAAACTTGGCGAGCCCTCTTGAAGATCAAGCGAATAATAAAATGGGAGGACTGCACATTAAGGGCACTTGAGTATTTGGTTGATTAGAGGTCATAGCTTAAAAGAAAACTTTGGAAAGAGGATGATCCTCTTTTAGGTTTGCTCAAGGGTGATTAGACATCGCTAATCCACACAAACTATTAAATGGCATTGCCGTTTAAATGCTAGACACTCCTCTTAAAATTAATTACATAAAGATCATGATTTGCATGACTATGAACTTATCAGTAAAGATATTTGAGTTATTTTGTCTAATCTCTGTGCTGTCTGGGAGTGAGTTGAGCATAGTCTACTCCAATCTATTGGGAGGGGCTTTCAGCTCTTTAAGATTTGAGGATTTACTTTTCCTTTCTCGAGTGCAGACATTCAGGTGCCCGAGGATGTCTTACTCGTGTAGAGTTTTGTGTGTCTTCTAATTTTGGTGTTAAATTTTGAACGTTTTGTCATGAATTTTTCATCCTAAAGCTTTATTTTTGACTTTTCTGTAAAAAAACCAGAAAGGTATATGGGGTTGTATTTCTGTTATAGTTCAATATTTCATGAATTTACATTTTCTTGTTTATGTTCATTGTTTTCAGGGATCAGATAAGTGATATTTACATCAAGGCATCCTTCTGATTTTGATGTTGGGAGTCATGTACCATGTTGTTCAAGATTTCACATTGCTTGGTATGCCAAGTTTATCTAGAACCTGCAGTTCAGGACTCATTTTCTGATTCGGCAGCAAATCTGCAAATTGTTGTAAATGTCTCTCTTTAGCAGGTTCTTTTATAGGAGGCCTCCTGATGGTTTGCTAGAATTCCTTGACAGAGTTTATGGTAAGTGTTTGAACTATTTAAATTGGGTACATCTGGATATTTACCTGTATAAGATATTCTTTTTCCTTATGCAGTTTTTGATTCATGCTTCTCTACCGAGGTTTTATCTGATGGAATATACCATATCTACTTGCGTGAAATTGTTACTGAGCTCCACGAAGAATTTGCCGATTCTTCCTTTCTTGCATTTAACTTCAGAGAGGGAGAAAAGAGAAGCCAATTTGCAGAAGTTCTCTGTGAATATGATATCACTGTCATTGATTACCCACGACAGTATGAAGGCTGCCCTCTTCTTCCTTTGTCTCTTATTCAGCACTTCCTTCGTGTCAGTGAAAATTGGCTGTCTCGCAGGAGTAATCAAAACATTATTTTGCTCCATTGTGAGAGAGGGGGTTGGCCACTCTTAGCATTTCTTTTAGCTTGTTTTTTGATATTTAGAAAATTGCACAGTGGAGAACGGAAAACTCTAGAAATTATTCATCGTGAGGCTCCTAAAGGATTTTTACAACTTCTATCACCACTGAATCCATTCCCATCCCAGCTCCGTTACTTGCATTATGTTGCTAGAAGGAATATTTCTCCAGAATGGCCTCCTATAGAACGAGCTCTTTCTTTGGATTGCCTCATTCTTCGTGCTTTTCCAAGCTTTGATTCTGATAATGGATGCAGACCATTAGTCCGTATTTTTGGCTGTAATCTCCATAGCGAAGATGGCCTTTCAACCAGCATGCTTTTTTCAATGCCCAAGAAGAAATCCTTGCGACACTACAGACAGGTAATGCGCTTTCTTATTCTTCTTAACGTGCTGCACTTTGCTCCAGTTCCTGTATTTGAAGCACTGGAAGATGATTTGTTCATACAGGAAGATTGTGATGTGATTAAAATTGATATCCAATGCTTAGTTCAAGGTGATGTTGTCTTGGAATGTGTTCATCTTGATTTTGATCCAGAAAGGGAGGTTATGATGTTCCGCATCATGTTCAATACTGCTTTCATTCGGTCGAATATATTGATGCTGAACTGTGATGATGTGGACATACTTTGGGATTCAAAGTACCTGTATCCAAAAGGTTTTAGAGCAGAGGTAAGAAATAGCTTGGTGTTCTGTGTAGTCTTTCATGCCAAGATGAATTTAGAAATATTAATTTATCTTCTTCTATGTGTTTTCCCCGATAAATTCGGAGTTCAGGTGCTTTTTGGCGACATTGAAAAAATCTCTCCTCCCAGAGTTCCAACTGCAACTTTAAATGGTGATATAAAAGGTGGATTGCCTCTAGAAGCTTTTTCAAGGGTGCAAGAACTTTTTAGTGGTGTTGAATGGGTTGAAAGCAATGATGCTGCTGCCTTTTGCTTGGTCAAACAAATCTCAGCAAATTACCTGCAAGAAAAATTTGATGTGAAGGAATTTTCAAGGCTGCAAAGTAAAGTTGGTATAGGGATGCCACTGATCTCACCTTTAGACTCTGATGAAGAAAAAGAGTCTGTAACTTCAGATTCTGTTTCTTCAGTGGACCATGAAAAGGTTCAACATGGTACAAGCATCACTACAGAATTAGAAAACACACCTAATGATAATACAAATCAAGATTCTAATTTGACAGGTGAGGTTACATTTCCATGTACTAGTGCTCATCTCATGAATTGAAAAGTTATGCCTGATAATACATTTTTTTCATAACAGGATTTGCACAGTCAACTTCCTCTATGGTTATGATTCAGGACAACAGTATGCCTCCATTGCCACCACCTTCAAGACCTTCATTTCCTCCCTCTGCAGTTAGTCTCACATCTAAACCATCAGAAACACTCACTGCTCTGCCCCAAGCTCCTCCCTCTCCACCTCATGATTCGTCAAATAAAGTTACTTTTTGGTCCCATCCTTCCCCTTCTTCGCCTATGTGTCCGTCATCTCTACCATTTGAACCATCCCGTCTCGCAATTAAAGAAACCCAATCATCCTCATCGTTGTTAACTTTATTTAGTGAGTCCATACCACTGCCACCACCACCACCACCATTTTCAACCACAAGACCTACAGGGCCTCCATCTCACCCTCCACCTCTCCCTGTCACATTTGATGAAGGTCCTTTAGTGCCTCCTGTCAATGTATCTACCAGTTGTCCTCTGCCTCCACCACCTCCTAGTCTTTCTACTAAAAGTAGTTCTAACCCTTTGCCTCCTCCTCCGCCACCTCCATCTCCTCTTCCTGCCATATCAAATAGGGACCCACCACCACCACCACCACCACCTCCTTTTCCTCCTCCTCCTCCTCCACCTCCCCCTACTATTTCCAATAAGATTCCTCCTCTTCCTCCCCCTTCTATGTCTACAAAGGCTCCTCCACGCCCACCACCTCCTCCTCCAAGTTTAATTCATGTTGACCTTGGTACGGGTTATGGGCCTCCACCTGCAACTCCACCACCACCACCACCACCACCACCACCACCTACTATGCCTAATAAGATTCCTCCTCCTCCCCCTGCCCCTTTTCCACCTGCTTTGTCTAAAAAGGGTCCTCCCCCCCCTCCTCCACCACCTCCTAGTCTTCCTACTAAAAATAGTTCTAACCCTTTGCCTCCTCCTCCACCATCTCCACCTCCTCTTCCTGTTAAATCAAATAGGGACCCACCACCACCTCCTCCTCCTCCACCTCCCCCTACTATTTCCAATAAGTTTCCTCCTCCTCCTCCCCCTTCTATGTCCAAAAAGTGTCCCCCACCCCCGCCACCTCCTCCTCCAAGTTCAATTCATGTTGACCTTGGTATGGGTCGTGGGGCCCCACCTCCAACTCCACCACCACCACGACCACCTCCATCTACTATTCCTAATAAGATTCCTCCTCCTCCTCCTGCCCCTCCTCTACCCACCGTGTCTAAAAAGGTTCCTCCTCCCCATCCTCCTCCGCCACCTCCTCCTCCAAGTTCAAGTTGGGTTGACCTCAGTACTGCTTGTGGGGCTCCACCTCCACCTCCACCTCCCCCACCTCCTTTGAATTCTGTACGACCAAGCCCTCCAGTCCCACCTCCTCCTCCTCCCTTGGTACCTAGCAACAGAGGGACTGTTCCTCTGCTGCCTTTTCAAGCAGCAAAACCTGCTGGGGTTGTGCCTCCTCCGCCACCCTTACATGGAGGAAGTTGTGGAGTACCAGGTCCACCACAGCCTCCTGGATCCAAGGTTTCAAATGCACCAGCACCATCCCCTCCAACATTAAGTAGGGGAAAAATTAGTTCATCAAGTTTAGGAAGAGGTTGTGGATCTACACAACCTGCTAGTGAACCAAAAAAGGCTTCATTGAAGCCATTACATTGGGTGAAAGTTACTCGTGCAATGCAAGGAAGTCTGTGGGCTGATAATCAGAAACAAGAGAATCAGACAAGGTAACTGCACTTTTATAACCTTGGAATTTCCAAAAATTTTACTGATAAGCTTGTGTTGGCTTGCTTTATTGGGAGGATTCTATGGAACCTAATGGAACTGAATGGTCTTATGGTCTTGTTTGATCATTGGAAACCATGGCCCTGCAGTTGTAACCTTCCGTCTTTAATCTCTCTATCCAGAAACAATGCAGAGTAACAGAATATGCTATCATTCCTCCCAAGGTGCATTAGGTTTGAAGAATGCCATATATTTTCTGTGACATCTTAACCGAATGATCTAGAATATGACACTGAGCTAACACCAAATTCTCCAAACCCAAAATTCCTATATTGAAGCTGTTATTTTAAGACTGCTTTTTTAAATATCTGAACAATTACATGCCAATGTCTTCTACGGGTATCGGTTTTGCATGCAAATGAATTTTGTGTAATCTTAAATTCTCATCAGTAAAATGTGTTGGATAGGGCCCCTGAGATTGATCTTTCTGAGCTGGAAAGTCTATTCTCCACTAATGTTGCAACTAATGGAAGTGGGAAAGATAAGGCTGGAACTCGACGTGGTTCTAGCATCAGCAAGCCAGAGATAGTTCAGCTGGTATTTAATATAATATTCTTTTAGATCTTTTCTACAATTTTGAACTTTAAGTTGAATATTCTTTCTCGCATGTGTTGGTGAACTATGGATTATGTCTTACAGGTGCTGAGCAGTGGCAGGTCATTTTCTGCTGACATACGCTTGTTTGCATTATATGTTTTGATACCCTTCTTGAGGTTTCTGAATAATTTTTTGAATATATTGAAAATACTTGAAATTAGCAGTATTTCCTCGCCCCTTTATATAGGCCGCATTCAAATCTTGTGATTTACATGATCGGTCAAAATACTATGAATGTTTGTGTTATTGCAACTTATGCGGACTAACACCTATATGTTCATGTGCCTTCTGCAGGGACATGCATACTAAAACATGTTGATATGCATATCTATATTAATATATATATTTTTTGTTTTATTCACCAAGGTTCAATCTTTGGGTAGCTTTGCTAACATAGCTTAAGACTTGGATGATACGTGGTTAAAAACCAAAAATCAATTATATTTTAGGTTTTCTGCCTACAATTTATTTGGTCTGCAAAGGAACAATTTGAAAGTTTATATACATACATACATGCATGCACGCAGGCATGCGTACATACATAGATACATGCATGCATATACATACAACACTGGAGTTGAACCTTTAGTTTTAAGATTTGTAGATCATGATTAACAATATAAATTCTTAATTTTGATGACTTATGCATTTTGACTCCATTGCTTGATCGATGATAGTGACTTAATAGTTTTTGGGCTCAAGTTATAACAACATTCCCACTCCCATGTGGAAGAAATGCATATTAATATTCATGAACATACTGCATGTTCACCAATTAGCTCTGTCATTTTTGGTCACTTAATTTCTTAACATCATTCTGAAGTTTGACTGTAAATAATCGTTATCACTGGGGTGCATAGACTATATCAAGGTTTGTCATCTTGATAGCGGACTTCGTACTGGTACTATGCTAGTACAATGTTTATAGACCTGGTATAGAGGTCGGATTGGCGTACCAAGACTTGATACGCCTCCCGTATTGAGCCTTGGTATGCCTTATGTAGTAAGTCTTGGTTTGGTGCTGGCATGGTTTGGTACACCCAGTATAGAGTGGTACACACCGGTATGGTGAATCTGGGATTTGGTATTTAGTAGTATTATTGGTTCTGAAGATTTATTTTCGTTAATTATTCCTGTGAGACAGACAATTGCTGTTCAAGTCCCCAGCTCAAAAGCTGCGGATGATTATGTCAACCAATCTTTAGGCCTAGACCTCTGCATTTTGTAATAATCACCTATTACTAGCATTACTTTTCATTCTTCACAAGATTATCACAAAATATATTCCAGTTGAATAATCATAGATGTTGTGAAATACCTTCAGTAATGTGTTGTGATAAATTGAAAATTATTACCTACTTCAGGTTTTGAGAAAGATGACCTAAAATTTGGTCTTGATTCTACTACCAGATTTCATCATTTTATAAATTGCATTATGTTGTTTTCTGTAAACATATGATTAACAGTTCTGGGATGGCTTGACTTTATAATATGAATTTAAATATGTCCAAGCATGCTGAGCTTGACTGGCATTTTCTTTTCTTCTCTTTTTCTATTTGTGAGCTCTTAATGTATCGCCTTCAAGCTTTGTCAGCATGTGCTTTTGTTTTGCTGGTTGTGGAAGGTGACTTTACTGCTTTTGATATCCTGTATTCATCATCTTTGGTGGTCCCAACCTTGCAGAAGGTGCCTCCCAATTTTTTCCCCCATTCATCTGTTATCATCTCTTTCTTTTCTGTAGTGGGATAGAATGTGCCTGCATGATGATTTTTTATTGTTATGTTGTTGTTTGAGAACACTTTTATGCATGTGTGGGTGCATGTGCACAGTAATACACATTTTTAAAGTATTTTTCCATTTGTGACATCTTTCTGTTACCAGACACCTTTAACCTCGGTGCTTGTGAAATTGTGCTTTCAGACCTTTCTAATAAGCTTCTTTGGCTGTTCTGCATTACAGATTATTTATATGTTTTTCCTATGCACTTTTCTCAGGTTGACTTGCGCAGAGCAAATAATTGTGAAATCATGCTTACAAAAATTAAAATGCCTCTTCCAGATATGATCGTAAGTTTCCTCTTTCCTTTGCTTCTTGCTCAAAATGCTTTGAATGAAGAGCAACAATTCATCTTTGCCAGGGTCTATGGAGATCTATCTCCTGTTTATTATTCTTAAGTTATGTTCTATGATGTCTTTTTGCTTTATCACGTATCTCTTTGCCCTGCCTTAGAAGTGCAGTGAAGAGGATATTTTCCTGTCATAATGGTGTTTGTGTGACATACTTTTGTATGTGTGTACCATTAATTTGCACCTCTATTGCTATATCATAATGATCAAGCACCTGTTTAACTTTAGGAAGGTACCCTTCGGATTCTTCCCAATGTCTCGTGAGCCCTTGTCTCTTGGAAGAGTTTATTCTAAGATTCCTCTGTCATACTAATGATTGATTCCAGGAAGACATTCATCCTTTGATCTTTTAGCTGCTAAGCCTCTCGGCCTTCATAGTCCTTTCCTTCTCTTGAGTTTGAAACATGAGGGGCCAGGATATAGGAATTTACTAGAGCTGCAAGTTATTCGCATACAACTAGAAAAAATTACATGTCTTTGAACACCATGATGAGAAAGTAAGGTGAGCGTGTATTTAACCATTTATATACTATGCATACAATACTATCTAACATCATATCTAAAATTTGGAAGAAATTATTGAAGGGAAGCGTGGTGGTTTTATGCATGCATTTTTAAAATTTTGCAGTGGAACAAATATAGATTAAACAATTTAATCTACAATGCATGTATAGATCAAATTTAAAACTACGAAACAAGATCCATGACATGAACTAATATGCATGTATGTACATCTGAAATCTAAAATTCAGCAAGTATAGATCATATTTAAATTATATTTAGATCATATCTAAATATGAATTGAGTTCAAAACTTTATACCTGAGCGCGGATAGCAGATCACTACATCCGAAATCCATGGTAGTTGGTTCTTCATGATGCTCGGCAGCCGCACACGTGTTCGGTCTCTACAAGTATCCAAACGAAGTCTATGTGTTGATCGATGACTCCGAGAGTGCTAGCTTGCGAAGACACCATGTTTTGGCTTATCTAAGAGGAACATGAAGAATAAGAAGATCCTCTCCTTTTCTTCTTGGATCCACGTATCAGATCTCTACGATAGAGATCAAAAGAAGAACTGTTTCTTCTCAATTCTTTCATGCACAAGAGAGAACCTTTCGCTCTTCCTTTTACACCTTTAAGATGAATCTTTCTTCTTTGATTTTTCATGATGAAAATCAGATCTAATCTGATTTCTCATACTGAAAATCACATGAAATCCTAAGCTCTAGAAGAACCCAAAAGAGAGATCCAAGAGAACCGTTCTTCTCTCTTCTTCTCCCTTTTACTCCTTGATCTAGAACTCTAGGAAGCTCCAAACATTCATCCAGATTTTTTTAGTATTTTTTCTCTAAATTCTCATCTTAGAAATCAGATCCAATCTGATTTTCATCCTAGAGAAAAATAGAGAAAAAAATCTAGAAGAACTTCTCCAAGGCTGCGCACAAGAAAGAAGACTCTTCTTCTTCCTTCTCTTTCTCTCGTTGGGAAGAACTTTTCTTCTCCAATTTTTTGCTATAGAACCAGCAAGAGAAGCCCTTTTTGATGCCTAAGAACTAGCAGCAAAAGCTTCACAAAATCTCTTCAAAAGGGGTTGGGAAGGAAGCCTAGATGCATGGGATATGGGGCTTGGATGCCCCTCTTTTCTTTTTGGCGACCAAAAAAGGGAGGGATGGCTTCTTTTTTACACAGAAGAGAGGGGAGGAAGTGGTACCTTGTGTGGGGCATGAGATATTCCATGGTGAAGAGGAGATGTGGCGTGGAGACTTAAATAGATGGGTGGAGGGAGTTGGTTCAGCCCTATTCCAAATAGGACTCATGAATCTTGGTCAAACTCTAACTAATTCTTGGATCCAATTCTAACTAATTTAAGAATTAGTTATAACAAACTAACTAATTAGGTCCTAGCCCAATTATGAAATCAATTAGGCCCAATCAAATTAGAGAATTAGTTAGATTAAAACCTCATTGATCCAGGGATTGATTTTTAATGGATATTAAGAAAGTTATTGATCAATAGGGCTTGATCCAATCAAGCCTATTATCCAATAGGGTTTGATCTAATCAAAGCCTATATAAAACTAAATTGAATCTTATTCAACTCAAAGTTTGATTTGCATCTCTGAGATCAATTGGAACAAGCCATGTTATCCAATAGGGCTACATCCAATCAATCCAAAGCAAATCTAACTGAATCCAATTCAATTAGATCTGATCCAATCTCCATTGCTCAATCAAATTGAGCCAATAACAATAAAATTATTAATTAATTATTCTTCTAATTTACCAACCATTAGTAAATAATTTATTGCAATTTTTGCAAAAAATTAATCATCAATCACATTGATAATTAAACCCTTCAATGATTCATAATCGTTGATCAGCCATTTGATCAGACGGTACTTCTATGCGTGTGATCGCATAGGTTCGAATCTAAGTCGGTAGCATAAGAACAATTCTTGTACTAATCAATGTTACCATCTAGTAATGATTTTTGACGTCCGGATAGGTCGAATGTATGTCCAGCAATACTCTAGAACCCATATGGATATAGTTATCGTATGATTCATCCCTTTGACACTCGATGCTCAAGGATGACTTTGGGTTAAACTGTCTATCCAGGATGAGTGGTCCACATTGTGTCTCCACCTCAAAAATTCTGTAACTCCTCATTAGGACTACTTTGGCTAAAATTTTGCTAAATTGAAACATAGTGATGCATCATCTTCAATTTTACTTGGAGCGGTCAATTTCATCTTTACTCGCACTTAAGCTTCACAAGTACTTGACTATATCCAGAAACTTTTCATCACCGAATTAGAAATTCAGATAGTCCGATACCAAAGCACAATGAGTTGCTTGCAAGTCACCAAGGCAGTCTCAGGTCAGAGGGACACATATACCCATATCCTATCAGAGCAATTCTTGACAGTAGAGTACTCCGAAAGTGGTCACGCTCAGTGAAATGTACTCTAACAAATCACCCATATGCCATACTCGTGTCACCACTCGCCTTGGTTCAGAGGACAACCAACTAATATGGCACATAATGACCTACACTCGATATAATTATCGTCTTTGTAACAATTGTATCATTTGGTCGTGAGTAGAATTTAAGAACCACACGATAAATCTTCCTTTATCGTTTTGAAAGTAGCTCTAAGGACTTCGTCATAGCATATGAGTTTTATTTAGGAAGATGTATTTTTTATGATAAATCTTGTCAGATAACTTTTATCATTTTATAATTCATATACATGTATAGAGCACAATCATCTACAACCTAGATGATTGGCTTTAGGACAATTTCTAACAACTCCTACTTGGACTAAAGCCAATCAGATTGGTATCAAATACTCATTTTTCATTTGTGATCATCGAACTCTTTAGATTCGATTGCTTTAGTCAATTGGTCAGTCAAGTTCTCCTTTCGATCGATCTTCCTAAGGTCGACTTTTTTTCGATCTTATCGAACAAGATGATTGCAATATAGAAAGTGTTTGGTTCTCAGATGGAACATCAGTTCTTCAGCTTGAGCTATGGCTCCAGTACTGCTGTCAATACGGAAGGACTGGACCATCAACGGAGGGTGCCTCTCCAAGTTCGCTAATGAACTTCCATAACCAAATAATTTCTTTACCAGCATTACATGCCGCAAAGAACTCCGTATCGCAAATAAAACTGGCTATTAAATACTGCATGGAACCTTTCCAGCATGTCGCTTCTCTTTTTAGGATAAAAACATGACCTGACACAACTTTATCATTTCGGTCTGATTAGAAACTGGAATCAATATTTTAGAGATTTTAAATCAGATTCTCCATAAATGAGCCATTGGTCTTTAGTATTTTATAAATACTTAAAGATGATTTTTATAACTTTCCAAATCTTTATGGAGAACAGAGATGATAATCAAGCTTTTATTCTATGTAATATAGAGATGTTATTTCTGATTAAGAGAATTTCATTCAAACAATATAAAGAATATTTTTATAGAACTATTAACCCATTTGTATATACAGGATTCTGCTTCATTCTTAACGAAGCCATACGTTCAAAACGTATATTCCAACTTCGAGAATTTAATTCAATCTGAATGGACTTGAGGTTTGCCACAAGAAAAACGTCTCGTCAGAGTCAACACTATAACTTTGATGAAATCCCTTGGCAACTGGACAGAATTAATAGGTCTCCACCTTTCCATTTGTGCCTCTTATCCATCTAATATCCACTCACACCCTATGGGTATTATCCCTTCAGGTGAATCAACGAATGTCTATACATCGTCGATCCTCATGGACTTCATTTCAAATTTAATGACTCCAAGCCACTTCTCAAAGTTAGATCCCTGTACAGCATCCATATGGGAGATCAAATCTCCTTTTCGAACTTAAAAATTGAAATATCTGTTCGGCTGACACGGTACTCTACTGTCTACTCAAGGATGTGTTTACATTGGGCTCCGAAATTGATCCAAATCAACTCCGATTCTGTTGGTTTGTGTCACAGTCGGTTCCTCTACTTATCAAGCTTCATCAAGTTTGCTTTTAACGACATCAGTTCCTTCATCAAGGAATTTTTTTTCTAAAAAGAATGCCTTAAGATTCATGAACATCTTATGTCTATCAGAAAGGTAGAAGAAACATTTCTAAAATAATATTTATCAGACCAAGATCCAAGCTAGTCGGTTTGTGAACATTTCACATAAGTTCGATACTCCAAATCTTGAGGTAAGAGAGTATCGAATTACCCAAGTCCATATCTCATATGGAGTTTTGGTGATCAATTTATTCGGAACGTTCTTGAGCACATATCAAATAGTTTCTAAAGCATAACCTCCGGCTGACTAGCAAACCCATAGTTGACCGAACCATGTCTAACAAAGTTCAATTCCTCCTTTCAAATATCCTTTTAAACAGTGGTGTCCCAAGAGGTCCATTGAGAGAGAATTCAATTCTCTTCGAGACATGTAAAAAATTTACTATAAAGATATTCACTTCATTAGTCTAACTGATGAGTTATAATACTCTTTGTAGTTTGTTTTTCTACCTCATTATGGAATCGTTTGAACATTTCAATCGATTCAGATTTTTGCTTCATAAGCAAGACGCATCCATGTCAAGATAGATCGTCAGAGATTTTAATGTAGTAAAGCTCTCTTCTGGTACTTATGTTCATGAGTGCAAATACATCAATATGTATCAAACTCAGAACATCACTGGCTCGTTCATCCTTTTCAATAAAAGGTGATTAAGTCAATTATACCAAACACAGGTTTTAGTGACATTATCTAATCTAGGATGCTAATTAGATGTGTACTTAACACTAACAGGCTATGGTACTGAGTTTTTATCATTTTCAATTATCCACTCATTATTGCAGTATCATTCACAATGATATCACAATAATCATTCTTATTAACACCATCAATAAGATTGGACAATAGTGACAATCACTTAAAACGGCATCTTCAGGTTTGAAAACAAGCTTGATGATTCCTAATGTTAAGACTGGAACAGATTTCTATCTCTTACATTCAGAAGTCTCTTGCTGTTTACAAATCTTCTACTATCCTGAAGTCTTTTGTAACTATTTGCAAACATGACTTGTACTGTCGATATCCTATACCCAGGTAGTAGTATTACCAATAGAGAAACTTCAAGGAGTTATCATATAACTATCTTTTGACCAGCAATGATTTGCTGATTTTTTTTTTTAAGTCTGTTTGGGTTAGCCTGAGATTTCTTTATCAATTCGCTCAAAAATTATATTCAACTTCCGATACTGGCTATTGAAGTTAGGTCTGATAATGTTGTCACTGTCTAACAGTGAACAGAGCGACAATATTTTAGCCATTTCTGAAAAGAGAACAATTGACCTATCAGTATATGAACTACTCTAAGCTTAAAGACTTGGACTTTAGTCTAAAGGATCTCCCACTATTTTATACGAATTGGTAGCTTCTACCTTCAATCCGAAGAATTACTTTAATTTCTTAGCGGGTATTAGAATCCACACAGACTGCATTCAGGTCCGAGTGTGGCTCGGCCAATCTTAGTGCATCCATGGATAGGTTCATAACTAATTGTTTCTCCAAACAATTTCTAGCAATCAGATTTTGCCCAGGTATCTCTTCAGCAGGCGTGTGGCGTTTCCACTGAAAAATCTGATTAGATCCAACCATTAACATGACAACATCAAGTGCATCCAATAAATGGATGTCCAGATCTGAATGTGGCTCGACTAATCTGAGCATTGATCTGAAGATACAACAAGATGGTTATATGATGGATGATAATTTCAATATGTAATAGATACCAGACGTGTGGTGCCTCCAATGCCTATTTAGAATATTGGACTCATTATCACATACCTTAATGGGAGGCTATGATCTAGTTATCCCTATAACTAGCTCATTTTATAGATCTAATAATTTAGAAGATTTGATTAATGCATTTTAGAAGCAATCAGTTGATCTGCAAGTCATAAATTTTTCTACTGACTTCACCAAATCATGAGAAGAACTAGAGACAAGTCGGTCCAAGGCACCTAAATCAGTCATACTGATTAACCTTAATGACATGGGTCAATCCGAGTCACTTAGCGATCTAATCAGCCTAATGACTTGGGTTCAATCAAGATCTATTTGGTTTAATCAAAGATATGGATTCGATCAACTACAACTATTGTGTTTGATCTAAAGTACTCTTGACCTAATCTAAATCAACTATTGGTTAGATTTGATCTACTCTTTTTAGTCCATTAGGTCTTTGATTCTAGCCTTAGATCTAATCCAATTAAAAGACCTGATTTGAGCTAACCCATACCTCATATTTTATGCAATGTCATTAGATCTTTAATCACAATTCTAGATCTAAAATATATTTTTTAATTTTTAATTAGGTATAGCATTAACATGGGTTAAGGTTATTAATCGAAACCATTTCAATTTATAAAATAATTTTACATCAAATTTATACAAAATTTTTTGTTTTGAAAACTAGAACAGCTCACTTCTGAATTGAGTTGGCTCACTTTAGTAGGTCGACTAAGTCTGATACTTGATCGACTAACTGATCATGAACAGTAACCATTACTGTTCGATCTGAGACAATTGGATCGGGTCAGTCAGCACTGAACCGATTAAATCAGGGGATTGGTTGGACTCAGTTCAAAACTAGTCGGCTCAGTTAGCGTGCCTACAAGTATCACATAGTTTCAGATCTGAAAATTTTCACATAAATTGAAATAAAATCAATCATAACAAACTTTAGATCATATCTAAACATTTTATGATTTCAAATTTTATTTTTTATGATTAAAATAATTTTAATCATATAGATTAGATGTTTTACTTTTCATACAACTCAAGCTTTGTATCACATACAAAAATTCTTAGGGTTTCAACATCTAAGGTTTTACAGAAAAGTAAGTTCTATCTTTCGCTTTCTTCTTCATGGGATTAAATCACATGGTACCCCTACACGTCATAAGAGCACTCTATCAAATAGAAAGAGAGGGCCTTTAAACTCTTTTCGCTCCTATAATCGGACGGTTTGGTGATTAACCTAATTCAAGTACTTGCTAATCGGATCATCTAATCTACTCACATATCATATATGTAAAAATTTAGATCAAATCTAAATTATATAAGATCTGATTTTTATATTAGATCGTATCTAAAATCAGATCATAATACATCTCATGCATTGCTAAATCTAGATTTTAACTCTACATGCATATATGCTCATGTCATAATGAACCTTCGCTCTGATATCAGTTGAAGGGAAGCGTGGTGGTTTTGTGCATGCATTTTTAAAATTTTGCAATGGAACAAACATAGATTAAACAATTTAATCTACAATGCATGCGTAGATCAAATCTAAAACTACCAAACAAGATCCATGATATGAACTAATATACATGTATGTACATCTGAAATCTAAAATTCAGCAAGTATAGATCATATCTATATGTAATTAGATCATATCTAAATATGAATAGAGTTCAAAACTCCATACCTGAGCGCGGATAGCAGATCACCGTATTCGAAATCCGTGGTAGTTGGTTCTTCACGATGCTCGGCAGTCGCACACGTGTCCGGTCTCTATAAGTATCCAAACGAAGTCCATGTGCTGATCGATGATCTCGGGAGTGCTAGCTTGCGAAGACACCATATTTTGGCTGATCTAAGAGGAATATGAAGATGAAGAAAAAGAAGACCCTCTCCTTTTCTTCTTGGATCTACGTATCAGATCTCTACGATAGAAATCAAGAGAAGAATTCTTTCTTCTCAATTCTCTCATGCACAAGAGAGAACATTTCTCTTTTCCTTTTACACCTTTAAGAAGAATATTTCTTCTTTGATTTTTCATGATGAAAATCAGATCTAATCTGATTTCTCATACTGAAAATCACATGAAATCCTAAGCTCTAAAAGAACCCAAAAGAGAGACCCAAGAGAAGAACCGTTATTCTCTCTTCTTCTCCTTTTTACTTTTTGATCTAGAACTCTAGGAAGCTCCAAACATCCATCCAGATTTTTTTAGTATTTCTTCTCTAAATTCTCATGTTAGAAATCAGATCCAATCTGATTTTCATCCTATAGAAAAATAGAGAAAAAATCTAGAAGAACTTCTCCAAGGCTGCGCACAAGAAAGAAGACTCTTCTTCTTTCTTCTCTTTCTCTCGTTGGGAAGAACTTTTCTTCTCCAATTTTTTGCTATAGAACCAGCAAGAGAAGTCCTTTTTGATGCCTAAGAACCAGCAGCAACAGCCTCACAAAATCTCTTCAAAAGGGGTTGGGAAGGAAGCCTAGATGCATGGGATATGGGGCTTGGACGCTCCTCTTTTCTTTTTGGCGACCAAAAGAGGGAGGGATGGCTTCTTTTTTACACGAAAGAGAGGGGAGGACGTGGTACCTTGTGTGGGGCGTGAGATATTCCACGGTGAAGAGGAGATGTGGCGTGGAGACTTAAATAGATGGGTGGAGGGAGTTAGTTCAGCCCTATTCTAAATATGACTCATGAATCTTGATCAAACTCTAACTAATTTTTGGATCAAATCTTAATTAATTTAGGAATTAGTTATAACAAACAAACTAATTATGTCCTAGCCCAATTATGAAATCAATTGGGCCCCAATCGAATTAGAAAATTAGTTAGATTAAAATTCCATTGATCCAGAGATTGATTCTTAATGGATATCAGGGAAGTTATTGATCAATAGGGCTTGATCCAATCAAGTCTATTATCCAATAGGATTTGATCTAATCAAAGTCTATATAAAACTAAATTGAATCTTATTCAACTCAAAATTTGATTTGCATCCCTAAGATCAATTGGAGCAAGCTCTATTATCCAATAGGGCTGGATTCAATCAATCCAAAGCAAACCTAACTGAATCCAATTCAATTAGATTTGATCCAATCCCCATTGCTCAATCAAATTGAGCCAATAACAATCAAATTGTTAATTAATTATTCCTCTAATTTACCAACCATTAGTAAATAATTTATTGCAATCTTTGCAAAGGATTAATCATCAATCACATTGATAATTAAATCCTTCAACGATTCATAATTGTTGATCAGTCATTTGATCAGACGGTATTTTTATGTGTGTGGCCCCATAGGTTCGAACCTAAACCGGTAGCATAAGAACAATTCTTGTACTAATCGATGTTACAATCTAGCAATGGTTTTCGATATCTGGATAGGCCGAATGTATGCCCAACAATACTCTAGAATCCATGTGGATATAGTTATCGTGTAATTCATCCCTTTGATACTCAATGCTCAAGGACGATTTTGGGTTAAACTGTCAACTCAGGATGAGTGGTCTACATTGTGTCTCAACCTCAAAAATTTTGTGACTCCTCATTAGGACTATTTTGAACAAAGTTTTGCTAAATTGAAACACAGTGATGTATCATCTCCAATTTTACTTGGAGCGGTCAATCCCATCTTGACTCGTACTCAGACTTCACAAGACTTTATTGTACTCAGAAACCTTCCATCACCGAATTAGAAATTCGGATAGTCCGACACCAAAATACAGTGAGTTGCTTGTAATCACCAAGGCAGTCTCAGGTTTGAGGGACACATATACCCATATCCCATCAGAGCAATTCTTGACGGTAGAGTACTCCGAAAGTGGTCACGCTCAGTGAAATGTACTCCTACAAATCATCCATATGTCATATCCGTGACACCACACGCCTTGGTTAAGAGGACAACAAACTAATATGGCACACAACGATCTACACTCGATACAATTATCGTCTTTGTAACAATTGTATCATTTGGTTGCGAGCAGGATTTAAGAAGAACCACACGATATATCATCCTTTATCATTTTGGAAGTAGCTCTAAGGACTTCATCATAACATATGAGTTCTATTTAGGAAGATGTATTTTTTACGATGAATTTTACCAGATAACATTTATCATTTTATAATTCATATACATGTATGGAGCACAATCATCTACAACCTAGATGATTGATTTTAGGACACAATTCCCAACAATTATATAATCATGTGGGGAACACATTAAACATGTGTGAGTTGTAATATGCACAAACAACATCCTGTTAACTTTGTGCCTGATAAGAAGCCCAAAAGCCTAAAGTTGATCATATAGCATTAATCTTGCAGTATGTAGGACCAGCTTTGATTATCTGCATATATATTTGAGATCCATCTAGAAGGACATTTGAGAGAGATTTGCACTCTCACCCGAGGTGTGGTTTAGTATTTTCAATCAATAGCCTATAACAACAGTTAAGTAGCCCGGTTATGATTCAGTTCAAATTTTTGTTTTTGGCAGTTTAAGTTCAAAGCCGAAAAAAACAAAGGAAAAAAATATAGAATACATATAAGGGGAATGAGAAAAATTTAAGAAAATATACACCCCAAGAGAACATATATGCAAGGCATCATTTTGGAGTACAATGTATTTGTCGAGATCTTTTTGCATATGGTTTTCTGGTTTTGAATAGATTAAAAAAATATAACTATCTCTACGAACTAGTAAAATTAAATGCATCTATTTAAATTGTAACATATTGTTCTTTTGTTGGATAAACACATGGCATTTGGAAGTAATATGTGTTGTTTATTATGAAGTCAAGTTGAAGGTTTCCTTTAAAGGTATTGAATGTACATTGTTCATGTTTAAGTGAACAAGTTCTAATGTCTGTTATTGATAGATCAACCTGAGGCTTAGCCTTGGAAGACAAAATTCCACCAAGTCATGCCTTTTGGTGTGAATCAGCGTGCTCATTGACCATTTAATTTCCCTACAAATCCTGCTGCTCAAAATGTAATAGTTGTGTTGTTTAACCAGCCACAAACTCACACCATTTTAATCGTTCCTTAGTGCTATTGGCCTCTGCTAGTCCGGTGAAGTCACTTTCCTCTCTTTTTCTTATTTTTTCTGCCCCTTATGAATTCAAGTGCTAAAAATTTATTTTAGATTTAATGAATGCACTTTTTAATCTTAAGGGATCTGGGTCCAACAAACATTTGTGCATGTTTGTTGTAGCATAAGCTTCCTTTATTTGTTTCTGATGGTGGTTTCCTATTCTCACCTTCAGATCCACCTTCACCTATATTTTCTCTCCACTTCTATCTGTGATGACGTGGCTATTTTTTTTTTAATGACTAGTTGGAACATGCCATTTGCCTTATGGCTATCATTGTTTATTGATGTAATGGAGAGTTGGATACCATCATTATCATAATTTCATCATTTGAGCCTTCTATCAAGGGGTCAACTATAGCGTACAACTCAGCTGGGAATTGAAGGATTGAGCTGATCTGACCAGTTGTTGCTTGGTTATAAAACAGCCCTCTAGAATTAGTGCCAAGTTCTTTGTCTAGGCTAAGAAGCTGCTTGCCATGATCTCTATTGGGCCAGTTGGCAGGTAGGAAGATCTACCTTACCGGCCACAGTTTAAGCTCATGTATATAAGTGAGTCAATCATCACAACATTGTGTCTTATTTTCTTTGATACACATTTTGTTTATAATTTCCTATTTGTTTAAAGATGGAATGATATATTTATTTTGTCAAGGTCATCATATGATTTGGTTTTATTATGCTTGGTCCTCAGAATGCAATCTTAGCTCTGGATGCTTCAGTTTTGGATATTGACCAAGTGGAAAATCTGATCAAATTTTGCCCAACAAAAGAAGAAATGGAGATGCTGAAGGTAAAGTGTTGCTTTTACATCTGTGCATACATGTAAATAATCACTCTTTTTTTTTTTTTTTTTTAATGTTTGGTGGGGTGGCGTTGGGAGTTACATGCATGAGCACTGAATATGAAAAATCAATAATTGTTGTGTTGTGTTTCCATGTCATTCCTTTTATCGCATTATTGCTATTTTCTGGTAGAAGATTTCATTGTTTTCGAAAGTGTGTTAATCTTATGAATAGATGATTGAAACAAATGCAATTTGAGGAGAGCCTTTTAATTGGACACTCTGATTTTAACGGATTTGCAGCCATATCTGTATGCATTTTCTAGTTTTAGAATGAAGATGTTCTGCTGTAAACTTTGTTGTTAAAATGTTTAGTTTAATGTTGTAGCATTGAAATGCTTGTTTACATATGCTTATTAATGAAGAAAGGAAACTAGTTATTGCTTAGAAAAATTTCTATGCAGTTTGAACTTTGAAGTTTGAGGTGATGCATACAGTGATATTTTTATATGACTAATGCAGGATCCTTGTCCCATTAGAGTTTTTTGATATTCAGATATTATCAAACTTAAGAGATTTGACTCTTTTCCAACCATAATATATGTAGGATCATAGAATGAGGAATATGGTGTTTTTCTAATTGTTAAATTTAGTATGTATGCCCTAATTTACCAAACTTATATCATAATTCTTACACGAAAATTGTCTCAAAGAAGCTGTTATGATTTAAAACTCATTATTGGTAACTTGCCACCATTACATTCTCCTTCTATTGGGACTTTTTTAATGACAATTTGATGATCTGCCGTTTACATTCAAATTATATGTTTCGTATAGTCATTGCTCACAATATGCTTCCAACCTAGATATTCAAATTGCAGGTAGCTGTTATTTAGAGAGTTAAATGTATCCATGTTTAAATCATGCAGGTCCAAGAAGTATAATAACAGTGATACCAAAACATTCTTCAATAATAATTTAAACCTTCCGCTCTTTTGAAATTTGGGGTTTTCCATGAGGTGTCAATTTCTTCATTCTCCAAGCAATATAATGGTCATTCTTTATCAAAAAATCTTTATAAAAGAATTAAGTTTTTCACTCCTCTGGAATTCAGCATCTTTGATTTACTTGATTGACTCCACCTTAAGTTGCTTGATAGCTTGTTGCTTTTATGACTCTAAATTTCGATTGTTGGCTCCTCTTGATCAGGAATTTAGTTGTGCTTTGTTTTTCCCTTCACGATCAATTCCTTTCAGTACACATAATGCTCCAGAAGCTAAAGACCTAACTCTGTTACATGGGCTTATCCTTGCATGAGTGACAAGTCTTGATTGCCTGAAGTATGCAGGCGGACTCAGTATGTTCTCTGCTTAGTGGAGACCATAGATTTAGACTGACTGGGAGGGCTTCTTAAATTTCTACCGTTGGACCTCTTTGGTCTTGAATACAGATGAGCTTATTTTCCTTCCCAAACAACTCTTCCATTGCATGCAATGCTCTGGGAGTTAGATACCTAGCTCTATTAGTATTCTATGGACTTATTCTTGCATTTGTAACAAGTCTTGATTGCCTCAAGTATATAGGCTGACTCGTCTCTATTTAGAGAAGACACTAAACAATGGTAGACTACCATTGTGATACTTCATCTATGTTGCACGAGAAATTGTCTTCTCGGTTAACTTTTGATAGTCAGATTCTATCATGTTCAAAGGGGATTCAACAATTATCTTTAGCTAATCTATATTTGCCACAACTGACCAGTTTGATGCTGTCTGCCAGTTCCAGCAAAGGCAAAAAAAAAAAAAAAAAGGATCACGGATGCTATTTTATTGATTATGTAACTCCATTATCTCATTTTGGACTACTACATTTCTCTAAGTATAGTTAGGTAGATTTTGTCAATTTTGTGGTTTTCTTTTTCTAGTTGAATTAAGGAATTCTAACTTATATTGGCAACATTCTATTTGTGTAAATTAGTTGTTCAAGTAATTTTCTTCAGATTTTCCAAGTTTAACAAATTATTCACCAGTCCTTTTTAGGTATATTTGAATTCAGAGTTTTCTGTAGATTTGTCCTTGAAATCTTCTATATTTGCATGGTAATTTTTTTTTTTTTTGTATTTGTATTTTTCATCCCTAAAATCTTGTAACTATTGCTTGCGTGTCCCTCATGGTAATATTCAATTCGCTGAATGGTGTTGATTTCATATTTTTGGGATGTTTTTGGCCCTAGCCCTCATATTTAACTGATCCTTGAATTCATGCCCTTCCACTATTGGTCCTCTAGTGGCCAAAACTTGAGCAAGGAGAGAATAGAGTAGAGAAAAGGGCAAAGCGAACGAGAAGTAGCTGAGTCTTGAGCCTCGTTCACTGTTAGGCCAAGTGCATTTTTGTCCTTTGCAATCTTGGTTAAACTTGACCAGGGTTTGATCAACAAAACCTAGTAGGACCTATTTGCACAAACAGAGGACTTTACAATGATTTTTATGTAAATACTAAAAAGACATGGATTAATATGCTATGTCATAGAATAATTTGTAAAAAAAATAAACTTAAATTAATTTTCAGAGAGATATCCGCCTAAGTCCTAGAAGGATATGAGTTGGTAAAAAAAAGTGTTAATAAACATATTTTAATTTTGCAACTAATTCTCAATATTAGACAATAGAAGTAAAAGATGAGTAAACATTTATTTATCTTTGACATTTTTCGGGATTCTTATTTAGTTTAGAATTAGATCACTTTTTATTCAAGATTTGGACTATTAATCATCTAGAGAGTGCTTTTGCCTGCTTGTTGGTGATTAATCTAGCTTTTAGTAGGCATTCTTTTAAGATTGATATTATCCTTTTCAATTTTTAAAAAACTGCAAGTAATTGAGAGTTCCATTCTGGGATAAGAGAAGGTTGAGAAGATGGAAAGATAAGAATGAATAAAATGTCTATTACACTCCCTTATTCACCCTTGAGAGTCGATTCATGAGCTTGGGAATTGACTATGCCAGTTGTGGGTTCAAGTCTTATAAGCAGTTAGGTGAACTACATCTGATTGTTTTCCTCTTTGTGAATTTTATACATTACAATTTATATGGTGATAATTGCTAGTTGGTCCCTGACATGATGGTAAATGTTTTATGATTTTTTAAATCCTTATACGGTTTAATGTATGCAAATTGTAGCTTTTTAAGTATGCTTAATTATGTATTAGATATTAGATTTTTATCAAACGTTTAAACAATATATTATTGTTTAAGTTGATGTCTGATATGATGATTGAACATTTTCATTGGTTTTTGATTTCTTCAAGTTCCATACTTTCAGTTTGGGTATGCTAAAATCATACATACAATGATCCTGAGTGATTCAAAATACTTATAAATTGTGCAATATATGATATCATGGCTTGTGCTGTTTTTCTTTTTCTTTTTTATTTTCTCAATTTAAGCTAATTTTTTTTTTTGAAACTCCAAAACTTGGAGGGAACTTGCGAAAACTACCTGGCACAACTGGATAGGCATGACTGAAAGTGAAACCTAGATTTTGAACCTTGATTCTTTTTTCTTTTGACTTGTGTGCATGTATTATTGCCGATCATGCAGCCTTCAGAGATGAATGTACCTGTCTGCAGGCCCAGAATCATCAACAGAAGGCATTCAAGTCGATATAGGAGAACCTCAATATACCTACTCGAAGTTTTGAGATAAATAGTTACCTCATCCTCTGATCGGTTAGGTGTTAAAGATCCAGGCAAAGTTTTCTTTATTCAAGATATAATAACATTATTACATAAAAAATAGAATGTGTTGATCTTATTTTGTTTTTTATTAGTAATACCACATGTATACCAAATTTCTAATGTGTAAATTCTCCATATTTTAAGATATAACCATGCTCTGGACGTGAGAAACTGCATCTATATTGATCAACGGTAACCCAAACTATCAAATGTTAACCACTAATGTGGTTTCCCTGAGCTTAATAAAAGAGGAGCATGACTTTAACCTGTTCAAAAATGGAAGGTATAAAATATTAAGTATTTGAAGGATGATGAGGTGGTGGATTATTAGTCTTGCACTTAGTTCAAAATCATCTATTCTATATCTTAGATGCTTGACAGATTTCAATTCAACTGAACATTAAGATGAGTAATAATGAAGAAAAAAGTCCTTTTTTTTTTGTTGGATGAGTATCAAACTTTTCTGCTTGTGTCAGATCCATGTCTGTGCACTTCTGCTTGGATCATCTCACATTATTTGCATACCTCTTTTCATGCCATGTCACTAAGTTTGCATTCCAAAAAATTCATCCCTAATAATATGCTGATATCCTAGATAAAAGAAAATTATCTATGTGGTCACCACAAAAGAAGAGATTTTCGGTCATCGTTGGAATAGTGACCATTGTGGACCTTTTCCGTTTGTGCTTTAAGATTCACGCCCATACCCTTCTCGCCTTGATCGCTTGCGACTGGCTTGGTTGCAGCGAGCGTCGGCGTCGATGTGGATGGTGAGCCACCTTGGGACCCATCTTGGGGCTTCATTGCCCGGGATAGTCCGGAATCTAGTTGGAGGATCAACGGAACAGAGCTCATTAGGCAGTTCTCGGAGGTGGTCGAACTCCCGGAGGAGGTTGTGAGGGAGGAATCGGAGGGGTGGGCAGCCTCAGCAGTGGTGGTGGTGAGTCTCGGTCAGAGATTGGCAGTGGAAGCGGTGGGAAGGGACTTTCAGTTGCGGGCAAGGTTGAAGGGGGAGGTGGCGGGCTACAGACTGGAGAAGGGCCACCTTCTCTTCCGTTTTAAGGATGCCAGGGAGGGGGACTTGGTTCTTTATCGGTTGTGGGTGGTCGCTGGCTAGGCGCTAGTTGTGGGGTTATGGTGGCTTGGCTTTTTTCCGTTGGAGGGGGCCGTCCGATCGGAGCTTGGTTTGGGTCTGTTTGCCGTAGCTTCTAATGGAGTTTTGGGGGGAGACGGCGATTCGGGGCGTTCTTCATCTGGTCAGGGAACTATCATTGGTGGATGAGTGCATGGCGGAAGATAGATCTTTTCGGTTGCTGCGATCTGGGGTGTTGATCAAGGGACCGAAGGGCCATTTTTGGCAGATGTTCGTATATAAGAATCTTGATGGGGTGTCTCCGGTGTGGGCATTTCCATCTTTCGGAGACGGCATGCCTGGTCGGAGGGGCAAGCTTGGTGGTTGGCCTGTGCCCAAAGAACCCGACCAGAGGGGAGGAGATAGGAGCGGCATACAAAGGGCCGCACCTGGGGCCATGGCTGGTGGCTGTTCGTCAAAGTTGCTTGGGCCGGAGGTGCCGGTCAATAAGGGGAGGAAGGTGGTCGAGTCGACTTGGCCCATTGAGTCGAAGCCTCAATCGAGTTGGATGGGCTTGGATCGAGTGACTTGCCAGCGGGAACCAACGTCTGGCTTAAGTCAGCTAAGATCGCACGACGGCGATCGCACCTTCGACCTAGGCCTAGATCAATGGCTGGATTGGAAGATGGGGGCGTTGAGATGTGTGCTAGAAATGGGGCGAGCTTGAGCCTGAGCACGGTTCGACCCATTGGCACTGGGTTAGGATGCAAGCGATGGCCCATTTGCGGGTGCTGTGGCAGGTGGGCCCTCTGAGCCTAGCAAAAAAATCGGGGCTAGGCTCATCCCAGCCTAAGCATGCCTGGCCCCCTGAATTTGATGCGGGTCGGGCACCTAGGAGGCCCAGTGGGCGGGAAGTGGGTCTTGGAGGATCCAAAAAAGGCCCAGGGAAGAAGAATAGGGCCAAAGGCAAAGCCCTAACCCTTGCGGAGGCTCGGACGGAGTTGACAGCTGGCTTTTGCGGCCTTGAGGTCTTCATTTTCTTAGCCAGAACCTCGGGAGAGGAAAGGTTATGTCTCAGTCTGAGGAGCTAGCGAATGACCCTAGTGCCCTAGCCATGAAGGGGCATTCTGAGCAGGGGATGGGGCCTTTGATGGAGTGTGATCCTGCTTTTTAGGGGAGGGTTCGATGCATATGGAGGCTTCGACGAGTGGTTAGGACTTGAACAATGAGGAGGCTGTTGTTCGGCTGAGGCATGCCATTCGGGAGTGGGGAGAGTCTGTCAGCTATGGACTCGATGGCGATAGGAATTGAGGTAGACATTCAGGCTGAGGGAGATTCTGGTGTGGATCCCCTTTTCCGCCAACTATCACATTGAGATTGTTGATTTGGAATCCTTGGGGGTGGGGAAACCCTCATTTCGGATGACATTCGGCAGAATTATTCAACAGCACTGTCTTGATATTTGTGTTGTACTTGAGATCTGACTCTTGGGGGTGTCTTGTCCATGTCAAATGGTGGATTCTAGCAGCGTGTAGTACCTATACGGTGGAGTCTAGGGGGTTTGTCAGGGGGATCATGGTGATGTGGAGGTGCGGCTCGATCATAGTGGATGCTTTCCATAGATGCAAGCCTTAGTCATCTTGGAGTAGATCGGAGGCCTATGGTTTTTGTCTGGAGCGTACGCGAGCATCGTGTGGGGAGCGAAAGGTGCTTTGATTTGAGATTTCCAAGATGGTGTCGTAGGGCTTGTCTTCTCTTGTCGTCAGAGATTTTACCTGCATTGTGGGGTCCCATGAGAAGATGGGCGGTAGGTAGTAGATGGATAGCATTGACTTCAAAGAGTTTATGAAGTTCATTGGTGATACGGGTCTGATTGATCTGGGTTATCCTGGACCCAGATGTTTCTGGTGCAACTTGTAGGGCATGGCTAGGTTTTAGGAGAGGATCAATCAGGCCCTTGCCATCATCGATTGGTTCCAATGATTTTCAAGGCATCAGGTTCAGCATCTCCGAGGATCGCATCGGACCACTGTTTGATTCTCATCACCACTGACAGGCCACACGTGCCTAGGTTTCCGTTCAAATTTGAGAAGTTATGGACTTTCTATTCGAGATTGTGTGAGTTGATTAGTGAGGTGTGGATGATATCGGTCCGTGGGGATGCAAGGTGTCGGATGACTCGGAGGCTGGAGTTGGCTAGGCGCAGGCTTTTTCGATGGAACCGTCTTGAGGTTAGTGATATCTTCAGACGGATCGAGGGGTGGAGGTGGACATTGCGGAGTTGCAGATGAGAAAGGATTAGGAGGGAGGCCTCTAGGAGCTTGACTTGGGAGAGCTTCGTCACAAGCTCTCGATGCACCACTATTTATTGAGACAGTAGGTGTTGTGGAGGCAAAAATTCAGGGTACGATGGATTAAGAAGGCTAATCGGAATACTAAATTCTTCTATCAATCGATGATGATTTGGAGGTCTGCCAATCACATCAGCTGAGAAAGAGCGATGGTACAATGGTAGATGATAGTGAGGAGATCAGGGGGTAGATCTTTTGATACTTCAGATTACGTTGGATGGCACCTCTGGATGGAGATACGTCACTGTAGGGGTTCCAGCTTGTGATCTACATCTCTGATCAGGAGAATGAGGCCCTGACTCGCCCGGTGTCTATTGAGGAGGTGCATTGAGCCCTCTGATCTCTTGGGAAGGATAAGGCCCCTGGGTCGGATGTTTTCCCCTTTTTTCTATCGATATTGGCCCATTGTTAAGGGGAAGGTGGTGCAGTTGGTCTTCGATGCTAGAGGCCTTCTGGAGGAGTAGAAGAGATGTTGATCACCCTCATCCTGAAGCATCCTGATGCGTCTGCCCTGAGGCACTTCAGGTTGATCAGCCTCTGCAACTCTCTACAAAGTGTGTTGAGGTCTTGGTCGGATGGTTGAAGCCGATTATGTCTCGTCTGATTAGCCCAGGGTAGGATACTTTTGTCAGTGGTTGTTGCATCACCGATAATTATCTTGCTCGTCTAGGAGTTCATGCATGATCTGCAGCAAGATCTTGTTCATCGAAGCCTTATGGCGATCAAATAGGATATGGAGCGGATTTATGATCGGATGAGCTGGCACTTCCTATATCGAATGCTGTAGGAACCGACTTTCAGGACAGGTGGATCAGTTGGATCATAAACTGTGTGGAGATCTCGAGTTTTGCTATTCTAACCAATAGTGCCCTAACGGAGTCCCTTCACTCGATGGTCGGACTTTGTCAAGATTATTCTCTCCTTATTTGTTCATTTTGTATGCTAATGCTCTGTCCCGAGCATTGAGAGCGGTGGTTCAGGGGGTGAAGCTGGAGCCCTGCTGGCCCATTCCTAGAGCTCAGCTGCTTTTGCACCTTTTTGCAGGTGATTGTCTTCTTATTGGTCGGCCTCGATCTGGAATGCAAGGTACTTTGCATCCATGTTGAGGCCTCTTGTCGGATATCTGACCAGCTTATGAATTTGTAGAATTCTACGATCATCTTCAGCCCTAAGATGAAGGTCTAGGTGAAACAGATGATTTGGAATAGACCGGAGATCCAGGAGCAGACCAAGATCCTGATCTATCTGGGGTTTTCTATCACGAGACAGCATTTTCGGAGGGTTGACTGTAAGTCCATGGAACATTGGGTCTAGGATCGTCTCAAAGGCTGGCAAGCCAATGTCCTTTCTATGATGGGTCGGATGACCCTTGTCGGATCGATCCTGAGCTCCATTTTGGTATGCTATTGGTGAACATAGTTGTGTCGAGCTCTTGTTTGAGAGGATTGGAGCAGCTATTCCAGAACTTGTTATGGGGCTCAAGGTGTGATGGTCGGGGGCTCCACCTGGTGTCTTGGGAGGTAGTCTGCTAGCTTGTGAGGGATGAAGGCCTTGAGATTCAATTTCTGTTGGTCAGGAGGGAGGCTATGATTGCTCCAGTCCGATTGCTTATGGAGCAGGATGATGAGGGCTCGATATGGGGCGTGGAGTCAGGGGTCTTGGATCTGGGCTGTTCACGGCTGCTCCATCTAGACGTAAATTTGTGTCCACATTCTTGCAGTGCTGGTCTAGGTCAAATGGTTGATTGGAGATGGGGTATCGATCGATGTGAGCCAGGATGCCTGAATTTTCGACTTGTCTTTCTCTCGATGGCCGACCTATGTTAAGCATGGTGGTGGACGGTAAAGGCTAAAGAGCATAGGATGTCATCCATCTTTTTGGTTGTCCGCTCGTTGATCGGATTCTCGTCATTCCGATGTCCGTTCATCGGATCCAGATTTGAGGGTGTGGAGCCATTTTTGTTGCACTAAGGCCCCTACGAGGGACCTACCTGAGATGTGCAGGTCGACGCCGCATAGGAGGATCAAGGCTGCTTGGATTTGAAGAGTGGCTGCTCATCCTAATGTGAGGCTCTTTCTCTGGAAGGTTGCTTGGGACTGACTTTTGACATGCATGTAACTTAGGGATAGGGGCATGGACCTTTCAGTTTTTTATCCGATCTGTGGGTTGGAGGATGAGTCGATGGATCACGTCCTCCTGCGTTATCCAAGGACGAGGCTGATTTGGAGCACATTTGGCTAGTCTTGGGAGGCAAGCGATGGCCTTTGGTTGGATCCTTTCTTGGATTGGATCCATAGGAGTATGGCTGGGGGGTTGACTTGTACCTTGGGGGTTAGGATGGTGTATGTCATTTATTAGATCTGGCTATCCAGGAATTGTTTGGTCTTCGAAGCCAAGATAGTGCCTGCACATCGGATGCTGGAGAGAGCCATCAACTTGGTGGTAGAGTACTATTGTTTCGATGCTACTAGTCTGTCTTTTGATGCCCTCGATTTTTGGAACTCCGATGTTTTTCTTGGAGTGAACCAGAGGGTTATTTTGATTTTCTGGAAGCTCCTTTCTTCAATATTTGTCAAGATCAATTTTGATGGCAGTGTCAGGGATGGTAGGGATCATGGTTTGCCGTACCGAGCCGAACCGCCCGGTACGAGGCGTACCGAGCCGGATCGGTCCCTTATCAGTTTGGTTTGGGCCTGTTTTTCGAAAAAGGACCCCGAACCGCATCGAACCGCCCGATTCGGTGTGGTTCGGGCCCATACTGCCCGAAATCGGGCGGTACGGTTCGGTTCTGGATTGGTTCGGGGTGAACCGAATCGTACCGCCCAGAGAAAGGGGGGAGGGGGGAAGGTGGGGGCTTTTTCACGTAGTTGGGGGGAGGGAGGGGGGAGAGAAATGGGCGTGGCCCACTTCACATGGGGGGAGGACCTGGTGCTTATTAAAGCACCAGACCTTCGGTATTCTTTGAAAGTTCTCAGAGAACATCCATGGCCGTGGACAACTTAATCGTTGAGATCTCCAAAAAATTAGAAAAGAAGGCAAAATTTTGTGAAATTGGAGGAGTGATTTGAGAAGAGGCTGATCTTTGGTCGGAGGTAAGATAATCTGTTATTTTGTTAGTAAATATTTTTTTTTGTTTTTATTGTTAGAAATAGGATAAAAATGAGGTAAAATAAAAATAGAAAAAAATCATGTCAAAATCTTATGATTTTGGTATGATTTAATTATATGTGATAGAACTTTGAAAGATCTACACGATGACATCAAAATTGTTAATTTTCATTAATTATATATTTTTTTAAATATTTTTAAATATTTATTTATTTAAAAATAAAAAAATATAAATTTTAGAAAAAAAATTAGAGTTTGGGAATCATGTTTAGAATGATTCAAGCTACTTAAATCTAATTTTAAATTTTTTTAAAAATATTTAAAATTAAAAAAATTATTTTTTTAATTATTTAAATTAAAAAAAATTAATTATAAAATAAAAATATATAAAAATAGTGTTATATTTTAGTTAATTTAAAAATATTATTTGAAGCATATAACATATTTATTTTGAATTTATAAGTTTTAAAATAATTATTGTAATTATTTTAAAATTATATATAATTATTTTAGTTATCATTAAACTATTGTGTTTTGTTATATTTGCATATATTTTAATTATATATATCCTGCGGACGATCTTGCACGTGGAGTAGGGTCCATGGATGTATCTGGATCATCCTCGCATTATAGATCCTATTATCCACAGTCACTTTATGATCCATTTGCATATGGTGCATCCGAGGCATCATCTTCTAGTGGTTACTACCCTATGCAGTCTGGAGCATCTTACGGATCAGATTTTGCTACTGGCATATTTGGATGGATTCTTTCACAATCGTACCATCATCTCGAGGATACTTCTCAGAGTCAGAATTTTAGCGAGAGGTCTGAGATGTCTTACAATCCAGAGAGGATGCCTTATGGGATGATGAATATTCGAGAGTACGGTGCAGTTTGGCTAGAGGGTTGGACTGATATCCCTTCAGACTATGTTGATGATCCAGACATCTACGACATCATAGACACTCGACAAGAAATTAAATGCAGAGTACATCTTAAGATTCGTATATCAGTTATTGCGCTTTGTACTTAAATATTTAGATACATTTTAATACGTATTTTATATATTTTTTCTTTAGTTTTAAGATGACATAGTTGAAATATAATGTAAATAAATATATGTTTGAAATTTTGGATCAAGAGTCTTTGTACCGCAATCTAACTTTAAATTGAACCCAAATATGTTAATAATATGCAATATAATGCCATATTGAGGTTGTATTTATCAATTATTAACTTCAAAAATTCAAAAAAAAATTTAAAAATAAAAAAAAAATAGTGTACTGGTACCGGACCGGTATGCCTAGGCATACCGTGTGTCGGTACGGTACGGTACAGTACGATATCGTATTGGTCTGGCACCGGCACGCCGTTTGGTACCGGTACAGCGAACCTTGGCAGGGATGGTTTTGATTTTGTATCCAGGGTTCGGACGTCAGGTTGCTGGCGGCGGGGGAGCTCATATCTGTATGAGCCTTCCGTTTCGAGAGTTGAGCTTCGAGCCGTTTGGGAGGCCATTATTTGTGCCAGATAGGAGCTGTGGATGGAGAAGATTTGTATAGAGGGAGATTCGGCTATCGTTATCAGTTGGATTCGGGACGACACGATGTAGCTGGAGGCCTATCTGCTCTGTGACATCTGGACCTTTTGTGAGTCCGTCGTGGTGTCTGTTTGGCATGTCTTCCGGGAGGCGAACAGCTCAGTAATTGGGACGCAACTTACATTGCTGAGCATACCGGAGATTGGACCTGACAACAGGGTGAGACATGCGTACGGGCCCTGTAGGATCTTTTGTTTTATGACTTTATGGACGGTACTCACACTAGAGTGGTGTGATCGCCCACGTGTATCACGAAAAAAGAAAAAAGAGGAAGAAACGAAAAAAGAGGGAGTAGATTTGCTGTAACAATCATGGCATGCATGTAATCAACTTACTGGTTGAATGATAATATGACTTCCAAATCTGAAGGAAAATAAGTTTGGAAAAATTAAATTATATAGAAATAAATTAAAGTATACAATGATTTAATTGATTTCTAAATTGAAGAAAAATAAATTTAGAAAAATCAAGGCTTTTTAATATTTCACTCAGCTCTGGATTTTTGTACATAGTATACAGATCTTGTGAAACCTGATGCTTTACGATTTTGTTTGGGTTTGGATGTACCAAAAAATCACGAAAAATTTGTGATGTTGCATGCTTTTTGGAAAAGCAAGTTATAGTTATCTTTAGAAATATACTTGGAATACTTGGAAGGGTTTGAGAAATGTCTAAACATCCCTGAGGTCATGGAATTAGAAATTTGCACTTAGGGTAGTATTATCGGTTTTGACTTCTCCTGCATCTTACATTAATACTTTTTTCTAACTACTACTGACTTGTAATCAATCAGTGACACGGAATATAAAAGATTTCAATGCAAAATTTCATTTTTCTAATTAAGGAAAACATGATTTTGAAAATGAGACCCTCTAATCCTGGCCTTTACCTGGGTAGTGTAATAATGAGGGCTTAGAATTCAGTTTATTAATTCCAGTTCGCTAGTTCATTTTGTTTTATATATTTCTTGGTTGATCTACTGAATATGTTATTTTTTCTGACAATTTTCTATGCTTTACAATGTCTCAGAACTACACTGGCAACAAAGGAATGCTTGGGAGATGTGAGCAGGTCTTTTTGGATCCCTGAGTGCATATGTTTATCATGTTTGCTATTTTTGTTGATGTCAATTATTTTGCCAGTTTTTCATGGAGCTCATGAAGGTTCCTCGAGTAGAATCCAAGTTAAGGGTCTTCTCTTTTAGGATCACCTTCTCCACTCAGGTACATTGCTCTATGAGCTGGATATTTTTTTTTTTTGGGCATATATCGCATTATGCCTTAATTTTTATATTGCAACTGAAGACGATGAAAAATATTCAAATATAAACAGGTGAAGGAGTTACGAGCCAACTTGAATACAATCAATGGTGCATCTAGAGAGGTATCTTCTCACTGCAAAATTTTTTTAAAAAAAAATGTTACTTTTTGAATTGAGTTGATTGTAATATTTCATTTTTCAACTAGGTAAAAGAGTCTATGAAGTTGCGACAAATAATGCAGACAATTCTTACATTAGGAAATGCACTAAACCAAGGCACGGCACGAGGTATTGATACATGGAATATGCAAAATCATCATTAAGTTTTAATGTAAGGAATGGTTAATGAAATTTATATTTCTATTTATTTTGCAGGTTCTGCTGTGGGATTCAGACTGGACAGCCTTCTTAAACTATCAGATACTCGTGCGAGAAATAACAAAATGACATTAATGCATTATTTATGCAAGGTATATTAGGTTGCATAAGTTCCTTTTTCTTAAATAAAAAACTTGATATGCAAATTTCTATTACAGTAAATAAATAAATAAAAAAAACCTTCCAGAACTATATCTAACAAGCCAAGTGGAAGTCATGCTCTTACAGTCTTATTGTAGCGGCCTTATGGTTAGAAAGCTTTTTGGAATTGGGCAAATTTACTAAAAACTCATGGTTCTCTTCAAATTATGAGTCATTTGATGGGCGGACTCGACTTCCTTCCATGCTCCGACGTTGTGTGAATTGATCCGAAAGTAGGCATTTATTTGTTATTGTCATGATAATATCTATGTGACACACTTTTCTACAATATTTTGTCGAAAATTACATTTTTAATTCTAACAATGTACTTGTTGAGCCTTAAGATTAGGGTTTTTGAAATCGTGTCGAACCGTTCGGTACACTTTGTATCGAGCCAGACCGGCGGGGAACCGGGATGGTTCCGGCGTCCATATCGATCTCGGAGGGATGGAGAAGAAAGAGAGGAAGAGAGAGAGGGGGGAGAGAAGGAGAGGGAGAGGAAGAAAGGGCCTCGATGGCTGTCGGAGGCCGTCCGATGTCTTGCCAAGGTCGGTAGCCGTCAGAGGCCGTTCGATGTTTTGCCAAGGTCGGTACGTGTGGAGGGAGGGAAGGAGAGTGGAAGGTCCTTATTGGGCCTCCGGAGGCCTTCGGACGGACGACGCCTTCGTCACGAGATCTCCAGTGGCTGGTGAGCCCACGCTGACGGGGCTTGAGGACGGCTGAGCCGGAGGAGGGCCTTCGCATCTCCGCCCCCTTCGTTTTCGAAACAGGGGTTCGCCTCTGTTTCGGATTTTATTTTTGATTTTAACACATGAAGTCGGTAATCCAGTTGCCGACTTCACGATTTTTTTTAAAAAAAATAAGGTGGAGTCGGCATATCATTTGTCGACTTTGTCTATTTAAAAAAAAAAAACATGGAACAAGGGCGAACCCTTGTTTTGCATGGGAGGAGGGCGGAGGTCGTCCTCGGCATGCCCAGCGTCGGCCGCCCTCGACCCTTGCTTGCTGGCCATCGGAGAAGTCGCATCGGCGTCCGTTCGGAGACCTCCGACGGCCTTCGGTGATCCAGTGAGTCTCTCCCTCTCTCTCATTCCCTCCCTCTACTTGTACCGAGCTTGGAAGGAGCTCTGATGGCCTCTGGCTTCCTCTCCTTCTCCCCCCCTCTCTTCCTCTCTTTTTTTTCTCCCTCTGGGCCCTTTTCTGCTGTGTTGGTTCGCACCTGTTTGATCCGGTACGGATCCGTACCGACTCATACTGCCGGCCAGCCGGCACGGGTCCCGGTTCCGGCTTCGGGAACCTTGCCTACTCAGACTTATGCATTTTTGAAATTAGTTATGCAAAAATATGGGCACTTTTTAGATCCAGGTTTTTTCTTTGCAAATATATTTAGTCCTACCTATTCGTTAGCATCTTTATATGAATCTCTTCAGTCACATCTGGCACAAGATAAATGTGTCAGCATGTCAAAATGGCAACCTCTTCTGTTGACTTGTGATCATCATTTGACTTGCTTGAATATGTAGAAGACAGGATATTATAGATATAGTATGCTAGGCCCTGTGCATGGGACTTATGCCCTAGTCATCTTGTTCTCTCTCTGATTTCATTGTTTCTGTTTCTTTTTTCATGCATTGTTTTTCAACCTTCTGTCTCTCTTTTTCATCTTTAATGTTAGATATGGATGGTATATTAGTAGTATCTATAGAACGTATGTCATACATAGCATGTTTATTCTTCATTTGAGTTTATGTTTGTAGTGGATGCAACTCTGTGCATGTCTGGTGACGCTTATTTGGATGCAAGTTAAAGAAAACTTGCAGACTTTCAGGTAAGTCATTCTTAAGAAGAATTTTATAAGGGCTGTAGCTTTTTCTTGGCAATGGATGAGTTTCATTGGATTTGGTCGTTCTATAACTCTCAGTGATGTAAAGAAAAATTTAAGATTTCCTGAATTTTCAAGGGCAACAAGATCCCCCTTCACTCCCCATGGCTTTGCTCATAGCTAGATGCACGTACCATGAAAATGGACCTTGGCGAATGTTTATCAGTAACATGCGAGTAAACTAAACTATATAATCTGACAATCTGACACTGGCTATGGGGCCTACCACTAGTGTCTGAGCTTTGCAGTGAAAGTCTAATACTAAGCAGAAGATTAAGCTAAGCCTAGAGGTAAGAAAGCAAATATAATTTTAAAATCTGAAGGCTAATGGAAACTAGATACTGAGGAATAAATAGTAACATTACTGCCTCTTTGCTTAAGGGCCTTATTGCCCACCCAGGACCCCACGAATTGATGCCTTCAGAATGAGCGGCCAAGGCTCCATCAACCGATCACATTGCTGCTCCATAGAATCTTCAATGGTTGAGTGGAATCCACCATATAAAGAAAATTTAATAGCAATCATGAGTGAGCTTGTAGTCAAAGGGAAAGCATCTACATTCAGCTGTGAAAAACTGGAGCACGTTGGGGTAGTTATTGGCTTCGGGGCCCCACACAGTGATAGGGGCATGTGGGCACCCTTAGAGTTTCGGGAAAAAAATAAAGAAAACAAAGTACTGAGACAATCAAACTAAGCAAACTTGTCATGGGCCGAGCTAGAAGCAACATGGATTTGGTGATGGACCTAGTGTTCAGATCTGTCTGGATGAGTTTGTTTGCTGTCAGATGTGATTTAAAAGTGACCAGGGTGCCATCAACTCTTGCTGTCTTTGTATCCTCCTTGGAGTTGGTTCCTGAGTCTTCGGATGGTGAACTGCTTGTTCGATGACTTCGGATGGTGATCTTGGTACCATTAAATGTGGTAGTGTCTAGCTCCAACTTGGCTTTGCTCTTGGACTTCTAGAAGGCCTTTCTTTGTTGTTAGATCACTCTGATGGTAAGCTTTCTTCTGATGGCAGACTACCTGGCATCAGATGCCTTTTAATGGCAAAAGAGTCTGCTGTCAGATCATTTCTGGTCCCTTTGGGTCCTGGTTGGGGTGTCGCATGGGCCTGGCCTTCATCGCTATCATTATTAGCTAATTATGGGGTTTGGATCCAAAAATTGGGAGTGGTAAATTGGGACTTTAATGGGTTGGGGAGTTAAAGTTGGGTCCTCCCTTGTAGCATATATATAACACCAATTTCAGTATGGTTAGGTGTTTGTATGTTAAATTTGACCTGATAATTACTAGCAAATATATAATTATACATTTCCACCACCTGAAACTTCATTTCCTGGGAAGCTGGTGTGCTATTATGAGGACTTTTTGTTGTGATATGGTTAGTAGTTTGACCATTGATGGACTGATGACAATATGAAATTGATCTGGATTGAGAACCATGAGAATTTGCTTGACATGACAAAATTCTCATAAGAGAATATGCTTCTTTTCATGGTTCATACTCTATCTGGTAAAAAATTGGTCCTAGTTGTTAATATATCAGATGGTGCTTCAGTTCGAGCTAGCAGAAGATCAAATTTTGTGTACAAACCCAATTTTCTGGTCCATAAACATCAGCATTTGCACCTGCCTGTGTGAAGTCTCTAACTATTGACTTTAACTGGATACTCATCTTTATTTTGGTTGCCTTGTTTTGTTTTGGTTATCTAGATTTTCTTCAAATAGTGTGTGCCCTGCATACTTGAAACATTGTCTTCAATTGAAAGAGCATATATTTACTTTGGTTCTCTTGTTTGTTTTGGTTATTAATGCTAGCAGCAAATTGTACAGCTGACCCTTTCTGCAGGATTTGCTCATGTCAATCTTTTGCTTAGGTTTGTACAAAGTTAGTGGCATGGAATTGTTGATAAAATTATTCTTTTTTTACTTCTTTTATTTCCCCCTTTCTGCAGCTTCTTGCTGAGAAAATGCCTGAGTTGCTTGATTTTGATAAAGATTTGGTTCATTTGGAAGCAGCCTCTAAGGTATTTTCATATTTTCCGGTTTTAAATTATTTTCTGGTTGAATTGTGTTTTATTATTTCTTTAATTGTTTACAACAACTGTTTTGTTGGAAATTCCTAGATCCAATTAAAGTTGGTAGCTGAAGAAATGCAAGCAGTTAGCAAGGGTCTTGAAAAGGTCGAGCAAGAACTTACAGTTTCTGAAAATGATGGTGATATCTCCATGGTCTTTCGGAAGGTCATTCTCATGACTTTCACATCTTCTGCACAACAAAATAAATGATAAGTAGAAGTTACAAATTCTTGGTCATTCTTACGTACAATGATCTGTTACTGTTGAACTAGAGACTTTCAAGCTTGAATATATTTGAATCAAGCGTATTTATTAAATAAATTTGACTAACATTATGTATTGCTATTTTTGTTATTAGACTATATGGTCATAAATTGTAATTGCAAAAATTTATTCCTCATGTACCAAATTGTTGCATTTTGGCCCAACTGTCCAGACAGCCAGATCTGATTTACATTATTTTTATATAACAATCTTTAACATTATTAACTAGATAAAAGTACCATTTTGATACTGATATATTAATTATATATATCCTGATTATGGTAAATACCAGGCATCTCCAAGTTACAGAAGGTCCATATGCGTGAGCTTCCTCCCCGCCCCCCTCCTTCCTGCCCCTGATAAAAAGAGAGAAGTTTTTTTTTTTTTTGGGTTTGGCGGGGGGCGGGGGGTGGTTGTGGAGCAAAAAAAAAGAGAGGAGGGCATATGCTGGTTGATGAATATGGTTTTACACCTTTGATGCTGGAAACTTTGTATTGAGTGGTCTCAGCCATATCGTGGTATATTCTGCTTGGTTCAGAAATAAACTTTTGCAAGCTATCGCTAATGATTCAAATGCGGCATTGCTTCTCTTATACTTATTAGGTTAATTAATATCTGAACCCTGCTTAGCTTTGCTGTTGCAAGTCATTCCGGAAATTAAAATTTTCCTTTTCATGATGGTTCATGAAGTTTGCATAATGTTCTATGTTTTGTTGAGAATGAATTTTCCTGATTTGGACTATTGGATGTTTAAGCATGGTACCTTTATTTTCTCGTTTTTATCTGTGGTACTTGAAATTCATCTCATTTGTTCAAGGCACTGAATGTGGTCTTCCATAATGTAAACATTGATGAATATTGGGCACCAACTATTGTGAGAGTAACAGTCACTTTAACCATTTTATTAGTGAATGTGGTCAATATTGTATGGACAAAAAGTTGACTTTCCTTTGCCTTTTGACATTTGTTTTCACATGTTGATTTAAGAATATAAAATAAACTAATATTTGCTTTTCTCTCCACACCCTCCCTTCCCCCCATTTCTTTTGAAGTGCACACTGAACATGATTTTCTTTGAAAAGAATTACTGGAACATAAATTTTTTCCCCCTATTCCAGGCCTTGAAAAGTTTTCTTGATACTGCAGAGGCTGATGTGAGGTCCCTTATATCATTATATTCTGAAGTGGTGAGTCCCCTTCGGTCATAATTTGTTCGCCATTTCTGAGTTCTTTGAATTCAACTTCATAGTTTCTTTTTGTAGGGAAGAAATGCTGATTCCTTAGCTCAGTATTTTGGTGAAGATCCAGCTCGTTGTCCATTTGAACAAGGTTAGGTTATTTTTCACTATATATCTTTACCTTGTGTTTTCAGTTAATTATTTCCCTTTCAGATTTTATTGGGAAAAATCTTGGAGGCTTGTTATGGTTATGCTGTAGTTTGTTAAATTTTGTATTTTTGTCATATCTTACAATTTTTGAGTATATCTGTTCAGTGGTCTTGTCTAAATTATTAAAGATAAAGGAATTTTTTAAAGTATTTTATTTCTTTCTAATGTCCTGTTCTCATATGTTGGTATTTGGCTATTAAAAGAAGTAGATAATGCTATTAAGGTATTCTTTAGTTGCAGAATAAATTTTGAGGGATAAGGAATAGTTATCCAGGTACTGTAGAGTGCAGAGGGTTTATGCCTTATTCCAAAGGATAAGAAATTTGTGGCGTTTGGTTGGAGGAATAAACAGGAGATGTATCCTATCATGATTTTGTTTGGTTGGAGAAATAAGTTGATGGGATAAGTGGGATTTATATATTTCTCGACAAATTGCCCCTCTATCAGTGATTGGAAAATGATCATGGAGGTTTTTTGTTGTGGAAATTTGAAGGACCACTGTAGCCACTTCCCTCCCCAATTTAGGAAGCCCCACGTCTTATCCCTGGGCCTGAAGCATGCTTTTTCTTTCTAAGGACAATGTTGCCATTCCCTGTTTAAAGAAAAAAGGCTAAGGATGGATGGACTTTCTCATTCAATTATGATGTATCCTGATTCCCAGCTCACACACCAGTCGACCCCTTTACCCCTCCCTCACCCCATCCATAGGTTCGATCCGTGTTATGTAATTTTTCTAAGACCCAAAGTTGCCCTTTTGTATTTATTGGGACTAGCAAATATGAAGACATTATGTCATGTTGTGGAGCAAATATGGAGATCCCCTCCCCCACATCCCTTCCCATGCTTCGCCCTTGTACAAATTGGTTCTTCACTGTGCATTCTATGAGAAATAATTAACTCTTTTCAGTATAAGAAGCATTTACCTAAAAGAACATAGATTTCCTGCTCAGAAAAAAATGTTCCAACTCTAGCTTAGAAGCCAATAGATCTTTCATCAGATATATGCCTCCATAATTAGATTTTATATGAGATCTTGCTAATTTTTGAGAACATGTCATTATGTCTGAAATGAAATTGAATCAAAATTTTGCAATGAAAATTGAGATCACCGCACCTCAAAAATAGGGGAAGATGATGCACACCGAAGAAGAGCAAAAAGATGGCGATGCTGATGAGGGAGGTGCTGAGATAGGGCACAAGGATGTCATTATGAGAGAGGAAGCATAGGATGCTGGTGAGGTGGAGGAGCTGAAGCAATGGATGCCTGAGAGGTGCTGCTGCTCAGCAGGAAGATGAGGCCGGAGCAGATGAGAGGTGCAGGGGTGGAGGATGACTGCGAGCTCGAAGCAGGTAGCTTATGAAGGCTCTCTCCCTTTAGTGGCTCTCTAGCTTTGTGGTGCTCCAAGGCATGGATGTTGGGAGAGAGGAGAGGGAAGAGAGATGGGAGGAGTGGAAGGCGGTAAGGAGAAAGGGAAAGGTGAAGACATTTTCTGACCTTCTGTATAGACCATTTGTGGCACCGATGGCAGAAGAGTAAATGGGGAGAATAGATTTTCACCCTATTCTGCAGCGTAAATCTATCCGAGCCCAAGGCTGGAATAGATCAATGCTGTGAGGCGACCTTTATTCCCACCCAGTGGTATAGCTCTATTCCATGGTGCATCTTGGTGGTTTGACAGAATAAGAGGGGAAAATGGAAGGATGTCCCCCAGTTGTTCTGCATCAAAACTTCTCTGTTAAACCTATATTATACAGTTACAGCTCCTAATAATGTGAGTTCAGCTAAATTTATTTCTTGATATTTCTAGAAATTCTGTGGAAAACCTTACAAATTACAATTTTGAATCCAGGTTTCGGTATTTGTATAGATTTTAGCAGTAAGTGCTTTTAATTCTAAATGTATATTTATATGCCACTGATCACTGATATAGATTAGCTTATATGATTATTGAATTTATCAGTTGATACTTACGCTATGAGGCAAATATGCTGTGAGAGGGATTCTTGCAAATTTTATTTTGCTTGCTTGCCCACCCTTTTGTGTCATCTAAAGGTGAAGAGATCTGTCAGAGATTCTTCTGAAATCACTAACATGATAGTAGTTCGATGCCTGTTTAAAAAGGTGGATCTCTTCTTATTTTACAATCAAGTACTAATAACGAGGATTTCTTTTCCTCATCAAAGATGTTTTTGTTATCTTAGCAATTCTTGTTATGTGGTACCTGAGAAGTACTTATTTTCATCTTGCAGTGATATCAATTTTAGTTGTCTTTGTAAATTTGTTCAACAAAGCACGTGATGAGAATGCTCGGTTAGCCGAAGTTGAAAAGAAGAAAATGGAAAAGGAGGCCATGAAAGACAAAGTGAATGCTTCTGCTAAAAAGAATTGAGCTGACGCTTGTAACCCAAGATTTAATTTCCCAAGGTGGAAACAATACATGATCGACAGCCATTTGCAGAGCTTAATGGCCATAATATCAATGGTGGTAGATCGACAAAGGGTTGAATACGTTTTCATTCTATTGGATCTGGACAGGAGATTCACCATGGAGTTGCTAAGTGTGTCGAGCTGTCTGGTGGAAGATGCAAGGTTTTGGCTTTTAACGTTCCTGTTAAAAGCCCCCCCCAAGAATGCAATGGATCGAGGTCTCAATGGACACCATGGGTATGTTCTTGTGCCAAGTTCCAGTTCGTTACTTTCTGTGGGTGATATGGTTAATTTTATCATACAATGCTAGCAGTTAGGAGGCGGGCATTTTTGCACATGTGAGCCTTAAACCCCGTCATGTCACAGCAGCATCCCCCACCCCAGCTCCCCATCCTCCGCCCCCACCCCAAATGAAAAAAAAAAAAAAAAGCAAAAAAGAAAACCAACTCGGATATGCACATTCTCACAGATATGCATATGCTGTGTATATGTTCTTATGTTGTGTCAGGTTCCAGTGTATTACTTTTTGTGTGTATATGATTAACTTTATCATATAATGCTAGCAGTTAGGAGGCAGGCATCTTTGCACTTGTAAGCCTCCTTTAACTTCATCATGGCACCCCACCACCACCACCAACAAAAAAAAAGGGAAAGAAGGAAAAAAAACCAAACGAAAAAGAAAACCAACCCCCACATGCACATTTGGTATGTTCTCTGGCAAATTCCAGTGTATTACTTTGACTCTGTGTGTGTGTAATTTTATCGTATAGTGCTAGTAGTTAGGAGGCCAGTGTCCTTGCACAGGTCAGCCTTAAAACTTCGTCATGTCACATCAACATCCCACATGCTACATATATTACCTACATCCCTTTTGATTTCATTTCATGCACATTCAAGTCCTTATGGGAGGGATCTTCAAAGGTGGTGTTCAGTTTTCTGACGCCTTATTATTTTAGACAGGCTAATATTCATTAAAGATGCCCTTGTTATGCATGTAGTATGATTATCTGAGGGTTAAAGATGTCATTACTTGTTACTATGATAGTTTACGTGGACAACAATCATTCATATTTGAGGCTGCACCAAAATGAGAAACATTTTATCTTCCAAGTCTTTGTGCTTTTTACTACCATCTGCTTCCCTTTGATATGATTCTCTTTCTTGTCATGCAGACCGGATCAACTGTAATATAACAGAACACGGGAACACTTCGTAGCTCTTGCATAGGTGGCATCAAACTGCTCCATTGCTGGTCTATGTGGAGCATTTCTCTTGCAACCACCGTTTACATGTTGACAAAATCTTTAATGTGAATAGTTGGTTTGCATGTACATACGCTGTGTAGGTCAACATACAGCCTGTAGTCAACAACGATGCTGGCCATTTTTACGTGTTTACAGGACATCAGTCTTCAGACTCTTCCATAAAATTTCTGCCCCCGCCACCTACTCCCCCTTTGTGTTCTAATTTGCAACGAGTCACCCCATTCTATGTGTGAAGTGGGATCTTCTGTTGAAGTCAGAACAAGAGGCAGTCGTATCTGCTACAGACAATCCAAGTCCATAGACATTTCTGGAGATGTGGATTACCGGTTCTCTTTTCAGATCTTGAATTTAGTGGCAGTCCATAAGATATTAGAATTAATGATGCAGCAAAACTTTCCTGTGATCTTCTTCATATTTCAGTGGTAAAGTAAAATGAAGCTTAGGGAGAGGTTGGTCTAAATCAAGCAAGTTGTGTCAAACAGTGTGAAATAGTATATTAAAATATGTGGCAGAAGTTTGCCATTTGGGCGATATTTGGTTTATTCATCTGTCCAGCCTGATGTCTTTTCATATCAGTTTTAGGCCATATTTCAGTTTTTCATTTTTAGCCTATGCGATTGTAGGTTCCATGGATACTGAATTTCCATACAAAGACATGAGATTATCTCAAGAGGACTTATAATATTTTACAAATAATGTAATATTGATAGGTTAAATGCAAATAATCATAATAAAATATGGACTAATCTGATTAGCTATGTAGGCAAATATACTATTATAGTATATTATAAGATGTATTTATGTTTTTTGTATTTTGTGCCAAGTATTTTATCGGTATTGGGTATGCTATCTCTTCAGATATCTATGAACAAATCGGACTAGGTGAACTTATTTTTGTTTGCTAAACGGATCTTGGGTTGGGTTGACTCTTATGTGCTCGTGGGTGGAATCTGCATCATCTGGTGGGATCTTGTAAATTAAGACGCAAAATGACCATTGTCTCGTTTATTCGGTTTCTTCCTTTTATCATTCATTAGTTTGTCGTTTTTCCTACTCTTTTAGGATTCGTCACCGAGCTCTCCAAGTTTTGATCAATGAATACTGGGTTGGGCAAGCTCCTATTAAGACATTATATTATAATGTGAACCTTCAAATATGAAGGGAAACTGTTTATCTAATTATGATGAAGAATAAGGAACAAAATTCAGTAGTAATGGCATCATCCATAGGTATCAGAAGCACAAACTTTCATGATGTTCGAACTAATTTCTAGGCTTAGTGCAGCAAGATACACTCTCAGCCCAACACAGCTGTGTTGAAACCTACATAAATAAAGCACATATTTAACTCAATTTATTTAGCTCCATAAGGTAAAGGAAAGGGCAAAGGAGCTACCATCTTCCCAAACCAAGCCAAAGACCGATGATGCCCACCGATTCCGGAAGATACCCCTCCATCTATCCCGTTTCAACCGAGATCGATACTGCCTCAGAAAATCTTTCAACTCAGCTAGCCAGCACAGAGTCCAGCAGTTAACCAGTATGTGTCACTACAAAGATTGGTGATCTGCCAAGACGCCTCGGATTCTTTGGAAGCCAATGGAATGGAATATGGATGGCTGGATGATGACAAAGGAGGAAAGTATTTGGAATGGAAACCGGTGCATGAAAATGAACAGAGAGAGAGAGAGTGTGTGTGTGTCCCACGTAAAGGCCATCTTAAGCTGAAGCATCCATAAAATTTCCCACCCACCACCAGGAGAGTTTGTGTCTTTTGAGAGGAAGAAGGAGAATCCTTCTTTCGCACGAATCCACCGTTGGATCACTCACTGCACAGCTCTCAAAGCAATCTGAGCTCCGTTATTCATCAACTTGCACAGCTCTCAAAGAGAATGGTCAATAATTCAATGGCCGATTTGTACAAAGTAAGGCAAATCCTTATTTTGTGCGAAAGATACACCCATGAACTCAGTACCATCGTATCCACAATTTTTTTTTTAGCTTCTTTAGGACTTGTTTAGATGGTTGGATCCAAAATCTCATAGAATTCATGAGTTAAGTTAGTACAATCATCAAAAATATCAAATTATAATTTATAGGCTGCGTTAGGCCTTTGTTTACAATTATCCAGAGCAATCTTTAAGAGAAAGTCTTTGTGCACCACGTACGATGCAGTAAATTTGATGTGGAGCGCACCACCCGGTTATCTTAAAGTACATAGTGTACTTAACGATGGGACATACAAGCTTTTTCTTCCTTCAATTTTCAGTGACGAAAATACCCTTTCATCTATACAATAAAGAAGGAATAGTATTATTACTTTCTAATGCTTTATATAACTTCTCATGAATATATATGACGTTCTGAACCATATATATGACTCCTATATATTTATGACATCCTAAATAATATATACGACTTCCTGATGCCTTGTATGATTTTCTATGAATACATATAATATCCTGAACAATATATATCACATTATGTGAATATACATGACTTCCTATGAGTATATATGACATTTCAAACAATATATTTAATTTTCTATGAATATATATAATGTTCTGAATAACATATATGACTTTCTAACATTTTATATGACTTCCTGTGAATATATATATATATATATATATATATATATATATATATATATATATATATATATATATATGATATCTCGAACAATATATATGACTTCACGTGAATATATATGACGTCCCAAATAATATATATGACTTCCTAATGTCAATATATATATATATATATATATATATATATATATATATATATATATATATATATATATATATATGACATCCCGAACAATATATATGACTTCATGTGAATATATATGACGTCCGAAATAATATATATGACTTCCTAATGTCATATAAGATGTTAAGAAATTATATATATTGTTCGAGATATCATATATATTCATAGAAAATCATATAGATTATTCAGAACGTCATATATATTCACAGCAAGTCATATAAGACATTAGGAAGTCATATATATTGTTCTGGACATCATATATATTCACAGAAAGTCATATATATTGTTCGGGATGTCATTTATACTCACAGGAAGTCATATAAGGTATTAGAAAGCTATATATATTATTCAGGATGTCATATATGTTCACGAGATGCCATATATATTATTCGGGATATCATATATACTCATAAGAAGTCATATTGGGCATTAGAAAGTTATATATATTGTTCAAATTGTTATATATATCGTTCAGGATGTCATATATATTCATAGGAAGTCATATAAGACATCAGAAAGCTATATATATTATTCAGAATATCATAAATATACAGAAAATTGTATATATAATTTAGGATGCCATATATATTCACAAGAAGTCATACAGTACATTACGAAGTAATAATACTATTATTTCTTTATTGTATAGAGAAAAGAATATTTTCATCATTGAAAATTAAAAAAAAAAAGAAGTTGGGTGACATTTAATGTCCACCCCATCTAATACGCTACATGCCCTAATATTATTGGGCGGTGTGCTACTACTGCACCGCATGCGGTGCACAAAGAATTACTCCAATCTTTAATACCAAGACCTTTATTTTTCTCTTATGTGATTTGGGCTGGTCCATATAAAATATTGTTCTGGATAGTTATAGACATATGCCTAGCTTAGTCTATAATTCAATCTCTTAATGATTGAGCTATGAATCTCACGGAATTTCGAGCTTAACCATGGAAATAGGCCCTTGGAGGAATAGCGCCAACAGATTATATGGTGGAGGCTGCTGGGCTTTCGCTCAAACGGGCTGGAAGTCTGGCTTGGGACGCAAGCCAGGCCTCCGCCCATGACGGTGCTGCGGGCCTGGACATTGGGTGGGATGCGGGTGCGTCATGGATCGCCTGACAGTGGCCTCTCGACTGGGGGGAAGGGCTCCTGTCCCTCTCCAGCATCGACGGCGACTGACATGGTGAAAGGGATGCGAGGGTGCCACCGGCCGGCATCTGCGACGGAGGAGGGCGGCTCCGACGCCAATGACACTGGGGGCGAGCGGGGGACTGGCTGCCCGTCGGGGAAGGAGCTTGTGCTGGCCGGCAGCGACTGTGCAACGAGGGGGAGCGCCCAACAATGGGGCGGGGAAGGGCCGGAGCTGGTGTTGCCGGCGATCACCGCGGTAGCTCCTCCGATGGGGGTGGATCAGGGGAACCGACGGGATGGAAGAGAAGTGGAGGGGGAGACGGAAGGTGGTTTGTCGCATAAGGTGTCCGTGGGCCAACTCAAAATGGCCCTGTGGGCTATGGACGGGCACAACAGCGTTAATGAAGGCTGTGGGGGCACTTTAGATGGTTCGGGGTCTCCAGAAAGGGCTTCACCGGGATCCCGCCAATTGTACTCATAAAGATTTTCATATGGAATGTTAGGGGAGCTGGGGAGCCTTCTTTCCCCTCCACCTTCAGGAGGCTTGTTCGTCAACATGATCCTGAAATTTATCTTAACGGAAACAAACTTGTCGGGGCTGAGTGTGGCCAGTGCTCGTCATCATTTTTCCGTAAATTAGGGATTCTATGCTATAGAGTCCCAGGTCTGTCGGGGGGCATTATTATTGTGCTGCATTCCGGGATCGCTAAGGTGGATGTGTTCCACCGTTGTACTCAACATATCAATGTGGTAATCATAGAAATAAATGAAATGATCTAACTTTTGTCTGCTGTGTATGCTAGCACTGAATATAGAGATAGAAGGATTGTGTGGCATGAGGCGATCAGCCTATTTGACTAGGGGATCCTTATGGTGGTGGCTGGTGATTTTAATTATATTTTTGGCATGGAGGATAAAAGGGATGGTCGGCCCTTTGTGGACAATGTGAGCTCCAAGAAGTTTCGAGAGTTCATACATAATATAGGATTGATAGATCTGGATTTTGTTGGGCAGTGGTTCACCTGGTGTAATAATCGTTCCGGGACAGCTTGGATCTGAGAGAGGATTGATAAGATATTTGCGACCCCTAGTTAGATTCAGCACTACCCTACCTTTCGAGTCCACCACCTTTCAAGGATCGCTTCGGACCATTGCCTGCTGTTGTTGGTTACTAACAGTTCCTCTCCTCACTGCAGTCCTTTTCGATTTGAGAAATTTTGGCTCAATTACCTCTGGTCCTAGAAGATTGTTAGAGAGATTTGGAGACTACCAGTGCGTGGTGATGCCAGATATCTTGTGACCAGGCGGTTGGAGCTGCTGAGGAGGCGTCTGCTTAGATGGAATAGAGTAGAGGTTGGCAACATCTTTAGGCAACTCTAGGTGGTTGAGGCCTCCATCTAGGAGCTCCAGGAGTTAGAGTGCCAGGGGCCTTGTGGAGATCAACCTGTCCATCCTTAGGGGCTTACTTTCTACCCATCACTCTCTTCTACAACAGTAGGAGATTTTTTGGAGACAGAAGTCTTAGATGTAGTGGATTCGTGAGGGAGACCGAAATACGAGATTCTTTCATTAATCCACTATTATCAGATGACATAGGAATCAGATCAGGACGATCAAAGATGCTGCGAGCCAATGGATGACTATGGAGGAGGACATTAGACAGGAGTTTATCCAATTCTTTAGATCCTGATAGATGGAGCCGCTGGGTGGAAGTGGGACCACCTTTTTCCCTCGGGTGGTGGTCTCGGAGGAGCAGAACAGGTGTCTGGTGGAGGATGGTTTCTTTGAGGAGGTGAGGAGGGCTCTATGGACCATGGCTAAGAATAAAGCCCCTGGTCCGGATGGATTTCCTCCTCTCTTTTTCAGATGATACTTACCGATAGTTCAAACCAAGATGGTTGCTGTGGTACAGGAGTTCTTTGCTATGATTCAGATGTCGGATGCTTGGAAGCAAACTTTCATCGTCCTAATTTTGAAGAAGCCGAATGCCGTAGAGCCTCACCACTTCAGGTTGATTAGCTTGTACACTACTCTTTATAAGATCTGTGCAAAGTTGATGGTGTATAGGATGCAGCACATTCTTCCTCGACTGATCTATCCAGAGCAGGGGGCTTTTGTTGGAGGATGCAGCATCTTCTATAATTTCATGGTGGCCCAGGAGTTTATGCATAACTTTCATCATGCTTCCCTTCATCGAGGGCTCATGGTGATCAAGTTAGATATCGAGCGAGCTCATGATCGTATGAGTTGAGATTTCTTGGAGAGGACCTTGATGGAGTTTGGCTTCCACCCCACTTGGATCAGCTGGATTTTGGTCAGTACTTGGAGCCCTTCCTTTGCCATATTGCTTAATGGGATGCCATCGGGCTTCTTCTACTCCGGAGTCGGACTGCACTAGGGTTGTCCTCTATCTCTTTATCTTTTCATTAGCTATGCTGACACTCTGTCGTGAGCTATTCGTGCTGTGGCCCAAAGATTAGTCTTAGATCCTTATCTGCCAGCATCCGATGCCCATTCGATCTTGTATATCCTTTTTGCAATGATTGTTTGTTGCTTGGCCGAGCTTTTGCTTGAAATGCATTTGGCTTTCGAAGGATCTTAGAGGAGTATTGTGCGATGTTGGGCCAGAGAGCCAATCTCCTCAAATTGATGGTGATTTTTAGTTTGAGGACCCCATCTTAGATGCGGATCATGATCCAGGATATTCTAGGGATCGGTGGGCATAGTGGGATCTTGCTGTATCTAGGTGTTTTGATTATCGGATATAGGATGAGGAGGACGGAGTGTGTGGATATTAATCGGACGATCAGAGAGTGGCTGGAGGGATGGCAGGGCCGAGCACTGTCCATGATGGGGCATGTCACTTTGGTAAGGTCTATTCTGACTTCTATTCCTATTTATTTACTTTCTCATGCGGCTCTCCCTCAAGTCATGGTGGCGAGACTGGGGCAGTATTTTCGAAGCTTTCTTTGGGGTTTTCATTCGGGAGGAGGGGGTGGAGTCCACTTGCTTGCTTGAGACGTGGTTTGTCAACCTTGATAGAAGGGTGGCCTTGGCATCTATGAGGATGGATGCTATGAGAGTGGCAGATCTTCGCTGCTTAAATGGTGGGGGGTGGGATCATGTGATTGTGCAGCAACTATTTGGTGGGCAGCTGGGGAATTGGGTGCTGTCCCTTACAACTCTCATTTTTGATAGTTTAGACGTCAGGGTTTGGGGCCACTCTTGTATTGCGAGGATCGTGACAGCTGGTCTTTACCAAATCTATCGAAGTGAAGCAAGGAGACACAGGGAGCTTGGATGGATCTAGAGAATAGGAGTACATCTAAGGATGAGTCTAATCCTTTGGAAGATAGCCCGTCGACTTCCGACCAAAATCTTTCTTCGGGATCGAGGTATGGATATCTAGCTAGAATGCCCCTACTGTCTGGCCGAGGAGGAGACCATGGAGCATGATAAGTACCACAAATATATTAATAATAAGCATCAAAACATATACTAATTGATCTTTATTCTTGAAAAATTGATGCTTCTTCATATCTTTTGCAGGAAAGATGCTCGCCCTTACAAAAAGCATGATTTGCAGGCTTAAAGGAAGCAGATTGGACCCAAAACAGAGACTAAAGGAAAGTCGATAGCAGAAGGACCCAGCAAAAAAAAAAAGAAATGGAAAAAAAGGGCCGCGTGGTCTACTGCACGGTGCATGGACCAACAGCCGTACGGTCCATGCGCGGTGCACGGGAATAGGAGTTCTTGGTGTTTATCGTGGTGTATAGGGGTTTAAGTGGGTCCTGGCGAGCGGATGTGGGCGAGCGGGCGCGTGTTGGCGAGTGGGTTTTGGGTGCAGCCAACGGACGGACATCTGGGTGAGTGCATGGGCACGATCTTCATGCGAGTGTGGGAGTTGAGATGCAGCTTGGTCCGAGCAAGAGGTGGTTCAAATGTACTGGGATGCAGGAGCAGTTTTCATGTGGATGGTGTTCGAGTACAAGGCCTGGGACGCGTTGAAAATAGAGAGACTTCAAAGTTGTAAAAATAAAAAATATTTACTCTCTTCTATTAATCTCATATTGCCTAGCCAAATAAGTCTTCTTCCTCCTAGCATCTATAAATAAAGCTCAACCCTCTACCTAAAAAGATCATAGAATAAAGCCTCTTCTTCAGCATTGGAGCAAGAAGGAGGATGAAGGAAGCGATGGCGAGCGAAATCCACATCATGCACGACTAGAAGTTCAAGTCTTCGGAGGAGTAGAATAAATCTTTAAATTTCAGTCTTGTATTTTATTTTAAATATTTTTTTTATATTTATCTTTGATGCAATTAGAAAAACTTGTAAGTTTTTTTTTTATCAATAAATATTATATTTGCTTTCAAGTTCTTGTGCTTCATGCTTATATAGTTAATCTTTGAATATCTTATGCGTTCATAGGGATGGATCATGATCGGAGGATACAGGTCCATGCTCCAGCAAAATAAGCGATCTTAAGGATTTACTCATATATTTTTTTGTCTTCTTTTTAAGATCTTCTATGATTCAAGTTCGAATAATTTATACTATAGGGAGACGGCTTGTGATCAGGAGAATACATTTATACTCAGATGAGATAAATTATGATCAAACTTGATAAAAAAGTATCTTAATTAATTATTATGATTACTTCAAAAGAAAATATTAAGACTATAATTAAAGATGAAATCGAAATTTTGAAACTTTCATTATCATATATTTTGCTCCATTTTTATTTCTTAATTAATTTTATTCTTCAACCATCAATATCTTCCAAAAAACAAATTTTTCCTAAAAGCTTTTTTACTTCTCTTAATTTTTTATTTTGTTGAACTAACTTAATCTTCTGATCCCCATGGATTCGACACCCGACTTATGCTATTCTATCCAATAATTGAATCAGAGTTAATTTTTATCTTTGATCGCTCTAGCGACAAGAGCGCATCAGAGTATACTCTTTTCAGATGCCCAAGGGCGACAGTAGTCTGATCCTTGGCTAAGGTGGACTTGTGGATTGCTCAGGTAGAAGACTCTACTCAGGTGTTTTTGGAGTTTCTGTAGAGTAGCACTGAAAGTGATCAGACCAGGATGGCAGGGGTTCGTGCAGCCTACCTGGCTCTTCATATTTGGTTGGCCAAAAACAGTCTTGTCTTCGACTCCAGTCAATCTTCAGCGAGGATGATCTTTGAGAGAGCATCAGTTATGGCAGCAGAGATCATCAATGTGACTGCTAGGTGTTCGAAGATCTGAAGCTCCAACCTTACTTGTGTAGCGACCCATAGGATATTCATTTCTTAAGAGCCCCTTCCTCCAATGTACTTGAAAGTCAATTTCGATGGGAGTGTCAGAGATAGGTATAGTGGGGCTGATTTTGTCATTTGTGGATCTGGCTTTGTTTTTGTAGCGTCAGGGGTTACCATTTTCGGGAACCCTCAGTCTTTGAGGCCGAGCTCCGCACTGCTTGGGTAGGAATTATCTATGCCAGGTGATTTCTGAGGGCGACCCAACTCATGGTGGAGGGTGACTCTGCCACAGTGGTTGCTTGGCTGCAGAGATGTATTCCGACTGGAAGCTCCTACTCCCTTTTGTATGATGCCGCGAGATTGTTAGAAGGATGCAATGCGCTGATTATCAGGCATGTCTTCCATGAGGTGAATTTGATGGTTGATTGGATGGCGTCTTTTATAGCAAAACACACGGGAGAAACCTATGGACTATGCTTATCCCAAGGCAGCTTCGGGGTATTTTGTTTTCTGACTCTCTTGATTGTATTCATTCTAATTGTATTATTTATCATTTATGAAAAATGCTGTTATGTAAAATTAATACTTTAACTAAGTGCTAATGATTAATACAATATATCATTAATTCTAATTCTATTTTTTAATGTCATAATATGATACAACTTGTAGCTATTATATTATTAATGCTAATTATTATCTCATTGAAAAATATGGTTGGTTTTACATATGGATTTGATCTGGATTTCTAAGTATTTCAAACTGAATCCAAACTAATATAGAACTGATGGAATATTTTTTTCATAACCCCCATTAAATCTAATGATAAATTTATTTACTTTAATATTTGCTTTAATTTATCATTTTAAGTTTATGTGCGTGGGTTGCTGATGATGTCTACACACTGTTAAATCATTTTTTCTTGCATAACATGTTTAAAAATAATTTTACATAACTTTTTGTGTTTTTTGGTGTGTGTTTGAATGCTCTTAACTTGAATTAACCTGAAGAACCCAATGGGATTGATAAAATAAACCCTAGACTCAATCTGTGATTTGGGGTATGTTAATCCCTACCCATTTGCAGACCATACAAGTATGCATAAATTAATCATCTTGCATGACTAAATGTGGAACAGTTACACAAATTCACATTTTTGCCAAAAGAACTTCATCGAGTGGCACCCACCAACATGAAAGAGACCTTTCACATTTAAAAACTGTAGCTAATGACAGGCGATTAGGAATAATTACATGGATCGCTATGACATGCATAAAGGATCAAATTAATCTGGAATTCACTTGAATCCCAAAAAGCAAAGCAGAAATCCAATGTAATCAAAGTGATAGATAGATCTCATCAACTGCAGCTTTCTTTCATTCCATGGTGGATATCTGAAACTAAATTCAATCAGGAAGGTTCTTCCAGCAACTGCTTTACCATGGCTGAAAATGTCGAAAGAGAACTTGCCATGGTATTGCCCAAAACCACTTTGTCCAACTCCTCCAAATGGTATTGTTTCCAATAGGTACTACAAAAATAAGGGTCACTTGTTAGTTTGCAAGTTGGACTCATAAGACTGGAAAATTTGAGCACGGCTGTTTGATATGTTCTAAAATCTGTAACCCTTCGAGTGCATTTAACAATTGCTGCAGGTTTCCAAAGGTGTATGAACGTAGGACATCAATCAAAGACCTAAAAGAAGTTTACTGATATAAAACGTGAGAAGCAGCAACATAGTTTACATGTAAAAACACTGTATTAAGTGTGGAGATGAAAGGTAGAAAAGTTTTTAGAGAATAGCAAGAGAGTACTTGTATGATGGCATCATTAAAAACAACTGCTCCGGAAGATGTTTCTGCAATGATTCGGCGTTTCAACTTTTCATCATTAGTGAAGCCATAGATAACAAGAGGTTTTGGCCTTGCTCTTATAAATTCGATGCTCTCCTCAATCTTCTTTAACTACAAAATAGGAAACATGAGTGTGAAAAATACACGTTCTTGCTTAACTGGAAAACAAGAAAGTAATGCAAATCGGAGAGATTTCTCACCGTGATGATCGGGAGCAATGGGCCAAATATCTCTTCAGTCATGATTTCAGCATCAAGTGGGGGATCTATCAATATAGTTGGCTCAATGGACCTACAGGCATTGCATGATTGATCAGTACACGATTACATGATCTAGTTCCGGAGGCAGAAGACCGAGGATCAGCTGGAATCAAAGGGAAGAATGCAACAATAAGAATGGATGTTTGGGAAGTTACAATTTCTCAGAATCTAGCGAGCCACCATGCACAATTGAAGCTGCAACAGATGGATCTTTTAGAAGATTGCTCAGTCTTTCAAAGTTTTGCCTGTTAATGATCCTAGAAATGTAGTCAGGTCTTACAAAGAACCTCCTGATTGTTTCCTTCAGTAAATCAACCTAAGACAAACAAGGAAAAGGCAGGGGAAGAATATCTCAGCTTATTACAGGACCAGCTACAGTTAGGAACCAAAACATTGGAATAGCACATGTATAGATTGGGAATTTATCAAGCAGCAGAAGCAATATTAACAGTAGAATTCAAAACGCAGTGCTTCCTGACTGATGCTTACCAAAATGGGAGCAAATTTCTCTTCCACAAGAAGATAATCAATTGCTATGCAGGTTTGCCCACTGCAAGGTCCCCATTTTCCTCCGACTACTCGTTCAACAGCCATCTGCATGAGGGGAGAACAACATTAGCACTGTTTCTCAGTCCAAGCTCAACAAAGAAAAATATAGAGGTAGTTCCCTTCAAACGCACACCGTAAGGCATAAGTTACAGACTGGTAAAGTGATGGCCATCAAAGAAAAGAAAAGGCAATATGCTATGTGTATCAGTACTGTTGAGTCCACGACCTTTTAGATCCACAATGGGATAAAAATATAATAACAACAGACAAACTATTTGTGAATGATATGTGTACACCATGAATGTTGGGTCCTAGCCTCCAACTAGTACTATTTTCATCAGCATGAATTTTTCATTTTGTGTTCGTGGGCATCAAATCATCTCTTCCAAACATTGGTATCATTAGTGGAGACACATTGACACTACAACCTTCAACAATGACACCCCTTCATCTATTTATGCATCTATGTCATTCCAAAAGGATGCCTTTCATGTAATTGCTCCATGTGAGATGGAACAAGGTTTACCATGCCAGTGTATATTGCCCTATACTAGGTGCACCATACCATACTGGTATAGAACCAATACTCAGTACAAGGTATTGGTATGCCAAACCAACCCCAAAGAGGTATACCGATAGTGTCATAACATGGTACACGAATAGGATTCGGTACCGAGATTGAAAACCTTGAGATGGAATATTGTAAGTATGTTTCGTATAATGCTTTGCATCTTAGCTATCATAAAAAGATGTCTTGCTTCAACCTATATTGACATCTCTATAAATGGGTAAATCATGGTTGAACCCCTAGTTAGGGTTTTAGAAAGGGGGTGCATGTCTCATCCTACATGTAATGTTATTATAGGGACTGGATTATATATTATACAAGTTAATGCTATGCTTTTTTGGTTTTGTAGATGTTTTGTAGATGTAGGTATCTGTTTTTTTTTCTTGGTTTTCCCTTTTTTATTTGATGAAATTATGTCGATCATATACATATTATAGAACTACTTGTGATCAACTTGCCTTGCATTAAAATATAATACCTTTCTATCTCTTGAGCTTGATAGTGAATCAAAAATGGCGGGGCACTTTCCCCCCAATTCCAGAACAACTGGTGTTAGATGCTTTGCAGCTGCAGTCATGACAATGCGTCCAACCCGTGGGCTCCCTAGATATATTTGAACAAAAGTAAGTATTCTATAAGAAGTTGAAAGGAGCAATTAATATTTATTTTTGAGGAAAATAAACACAAGTGCTAGATAATGCACCACAAGTGCTAGATAATTCATTTGAATAAAATTAGCACCACGAGTGCTAGATAATTTATTTGAATAAAATTAAGTGTTCTGTCAGAAGTTGATAGGAGCAACTAATATTTATTTTTGAGGAAAATAAACACAAGTGCTAGATAATGCACTACGAAATTATGAGTCAACTTTAGCAGGTGTCACATGATAAATGTCAAAAATATTAAATACTCTAACCACTTGGTTTGAACTCTAATTCATGTGTAATGGGTTGACTATGCATTTGTGTTTCATAAATGTAAAATGGATCTTGTATGATTTGCTTCCTACTTTCACTCCATCAATTTGAAGCAAAGAGAGACCCTGTAACAGTGATTAAAATGGGGCCTATGGATCCTAGTATGTTACAGTGTGAGTCAAGCAGCTGTTGCTTCCAATATGCCAAAAAATCATTAAATATGTTAAACATCTGGCATGTAGTTTAGATGGCTTGAACTTGCCAGTGAAAAAGATCTTATCCCATTTGTGCTCCAAGAGTTGCTCTCCAACATCTGGACCACCTTCAATGACCTTTATGGCTTTATTGTCCAAATACTTGGAAATATTGTTTGCCAGAAAATTTGAAGATGCAGGAGCAAGTTCTGAAGGCTTTAGAACTACTGCATTTCCAGCTGATATGGCTCCAATTAATGGCTCCAAGGACAGTCCTACATAAAACAGTCATGCGAGTAGTTAATAATAGTAAGAGAAATGGTTAGTTTCACTTGCTATGTGATGATTGTTATTAGAAGAATATGTGGATTTGCTACTTCGAGTACATCATACCAGCATGACAGGGAAAGGCCAAAATAGTAACAAGTGAAAGAAGATCTTCCTAAATTGAAATGTATAAGGCATTGAAACTTCTGAGTTCTAACAAGGAAGCAGTTCTATTGTCTCCCTCGTAGATAATATTGGAAATGGCATTACAATGGAGACAATAAAGAAAGAATAAATTAATAAGTAAATGAATCACAATGAAATGCAGAGCCTTTTTTCTTTTGAAAATTTTTCACATGAGATTTCATCTGTGCCCCCAGGGAATAGTTGTAGTAGGGCCTCCTTTGAAATAGATTGCTAATATGATGGGCCAACAAATTCATTGATTTTCTTGGTAGCAACACTAAAAACTTTGAAATGTTAAGCTTCGAAAGAATTGAGAGAGAGGATATTCATATCTTATATATCTGCATTAAAATATTCACGAAGGCATGCATATAGTGGATAATTAGTTGGACAGCTGCCTCCTAATCTGACAAAATTCATGGGACATTTTATGATGTTATGTGGGACTTTGACACCTTTTATACATAAATATTGGAAATTGACGTGCAATGGTGGTGAGAGCTAGCTTAATGCGTTCAAGTGCTCAGGATACAATTAAGTATCCAAGCATCTATCATGCCAAAAAGATCCAATCATTTGTCTCATTGGCAGACATACGATCACAATTGTGCACCCTCGGATATATTTCAAGGCTTCTCCAAGTTTAAACTGCATATTGCATGTCGCAAGAGAGGCTAACCAGGAGGCTACTTTGTAAGACCAACAAGAGACATGACATCATCCTTCCGAAACTTCTGATGAAGAACAATGGCTGGGAATACATTCTACATGTAAAAAATAGGGATATCATATTGGTTGTATTGTTGTAGTCATCTCTATTTCCCTTGGAGCCTTCTTGATTTTGTAAGGCCCCATGAATCAAGAGTCTGGATTTTCGCAACTTTAAATCATACTTCAATTCAACCTACTAAATTACTAATTCTCCCTTCTCTTAATATGATCCTTAATTCGAAACTCTTAGATCAAATCACTAACCTTAAGCCTCATCTATGCTAAGCAATCCCCTCAGTTTAACAAGAGGCCTCACATTCAGAGACTAAAAAAAAGATCACATGCCAAAAGTTAGCTAAAAATTCGACCCATGGCTTCTATTTTTAGTAGAATCGTTATAAATTAGGTCTTGTACCCATGAACCAAGTTTCCCTTAAACCATTTTTTGTCAGTGGTCCCCAACTCAACAAAATGGTAAAGTCACTCATGGTTCTAGCAAGGACCTAGGTTCAAATCCCATGATCATTAAGGTTTTTGAGGCATTAGGAATATTGAATGAATGTCTACTGCCCTTTTGTAGCCTAGAATCTGTGGGCCTCTTCTATAATTAAGGCTGCAAATGGATCGGATTGATCCATGATCCGACCTGATCCAACCCGGTTAGACCCGACCCAGACCCATTTAAAAGACCCATGGACCCGGGTCAGGTTAAAAAATTAGACCCGTTCCCTTTTTCGAGTCGGGTCTGGATTTTCTGAATTTGGACCCAACCCGATCTGACTCAATCCGTGGAGACTTTTGGGTTAATTTGGATCTTAAGATGCATGACCCGACTCGATCCGGACCCAAACATAGGATCTGAACCCAGTTAGAGTGACTCACCCAAATAGAGGTTTGAGCTTGGGCCAAAATTTTTCAAACCCTTCGGTCTTCTCCATCTGATTCTCAAACTAAAAATCTCCAAAACTAAAAATTTTTCAAACTCTTTAGTTCTTTTATTCTGACTGTTGTAACATCTATAACAACTCAAAGAGGAAAGATTGGATGGATTTATGATAATTTAAATGAAGAACATTTCGATTACTTCTTCTGACTTCTTACTGGGCTCAGTATTTTAAACCTTCTGGTTTATGTTTACTGTGCCGTGAAGTACAAAAGCAAGAGGGCTTCTTGAATTCCAATTCATTTTGTTGACTTTAAAAAATTTTAGAACATGCTCTAATGTACACAGATGTTGTGTCATTTACAGCATATGCAGTCTCATTTTTAATCATGTACAAGTATTCCTCTTGTATGATATTTTAGGTTGGGATAATTATATCACTATATAAAATTGACTTCTGAAATCTTTTCTATTCACAAAAACCGCTTGTTTCCCTCTGCTATCCAATACAATTAATTATTAGAAGTTATAGTTGGAAGATTGGAAGAAAACAAAAGAAAAAAAGGCCTTTCTTAGTTGTCATCCAACATTAGTATTCATTGATGGTAGGTTTCAAATAAATTAAATCCGTGATCCGATCTGATCCGAATCGGATCCGCATTTCATGGATTGGGGTCAGGTTATATATGGACTTAATCCGATCCGAATGATCCAATGGGTCAATAAATTCGATCATGGACCAGACTAGATCCGACCCGATTTTTTATCGGGATGGGTATGAGTCCAATATCAAGACCCGATCAAGAAATCGGGTCGGGTCGGGATCAGGACCCAATCCAACCCGACCCGACCCATTTGCAGGCCTATCTATAATAAACAAATCTTGGTCTCCTAGAGTCACCAATAACCATACCTAGCTTATACTTACCCATAGTATACCATAGTAACTCATAGATTTAACTCACTCGGAACAACCACTCAACAACTTTGATCCTTTAAAATTATGGAACCTCAAACTATCCCTTGAGATCTCATCAATTAGCTAGCCCCAAAAGTGCTTCACCAAATTAGCCCATATCAAGTCCATTTATGATCCTGCGTAAGGTGGAAATGTCTCAATAAAGGAGAGGAGAGCGTCTTGGCGGAAGTGTTCTTAGTTTTGAGCGTCTTGGGGGAGCGTCTTAATAAAAGCACAATGCTTTTAGATGGATTCAGTCTCTCAATAAAGGAGAGGAGAGCGTCTTCTTTGTTTTATATATTTATGTTCCTGAGGAATGAATTTTTGGATCTTTGTTCTGTAGTAATATTCTTTTTCTAATAAATTTGGGGGAAGTGTTCTCCCACTTCCTCTGTTTCACCTCAACACACACAAAAAAGAAGAAGAAGAAGAAGAAGAAGAAGAAGAAGAAGAAGAAAGAAAGAAAGAAAGAAAAAAAAAAAAGAAAAAGAAAAGAAAAGCAAAAGAAAAAGAATATTAGGATCTTTCCACTAGTTTTTTCGATGGCATATGATGGATATAGAGGTAGACCTCCTTCTAGCTTTTCAGATTGTCACCATTTCTACCAACACTCAAAAAGACAACACCCAAGATGAGAACTTTGTACCCACCTATTGGGAAATTCCAACATGAGAATATGAGCACAACGCCAAGCGGCTCCGGCAACACCTCCGCACTTGTTGGAAACGCTACCATTGGCACGACAGCCTATAACCGCTCAAAGGCAAAAAAAAAAAAAAAAAAAATTACGTTCTTATTTTCAGATTCGACAAAGAAAATAAATAAAAGCTGACCAAAGAAGAGAATAATTTGCCTTCGTTGGAGCCATCCATCTCTTCACATTCTTTATTGCGTGGTTCAACGATTTGATGGAAGACCCCACCTACAAGAAAAAAAGAAAGGGATGAAAAAAAAAAACAAAGAAGAAAGAAAAAGAGAGGAGAAGCATCCATATAAATTTGATCAAAAAGTTTTTTCAAGTTCTTGGGTGACCTCATGTAGATAGGCTTCGGCCTGGTGCTTGCCGAGATCCGCCTTGAGAACCCGGAAGATGCCCTCTTCCTCTTTGTGGAGGATGTCTGACAGGGCTCTCAGCTGAGACTGCCTCCAGGAAAGGCTTCTCGTCCTCCCGCTCTCGAAACTTCCTCTCAACTCTGCCAAAACTCCTTCCAACTCCATTCTTTCCTCGTTGATTTGCTCAGACTCTTTGCTCCTTGGCCTTGGTATTAATAGCAGTTTCACTTCTCACAGATTCATTGAGATTACAATGCCGGCATCATCATCAACTATTATTATTTGTGACGTTACAACGGTGCGTTTCGTCGTGAAGCCTCCAGCATTTAATTCCCTGAAAATGGAGCAGCAATTATCCGTTAATGACCCATTCAAAGTGCCCAACGACTCGTGAAAGGACCTGGTAACCCTGGAAACGAGTCAATTGTGCTAACCCAGGTTGGGCTTATCTAGTCTAGTCAGGAGATACACATCTTTTGGCTCGTTTCACGCTTTCGCTGGAGGAGCAACAAGATTGGTATATTGTCAAAAGATACCATGTATTTAGCAAATTTATGTATTAATAATATATTTATTTTCACTCACAAAGAAAAAGTTGGCAACATTTCGAGGAGGAAAATTACGGGCATCCATGTCTACCATCACGCAAGTTGCGGTTCTAGCCATGTGTATTGTCCTTTTCATGAAATCAACTTTGTAAGTACTTCAACCACAAATTCTTATGCATCAGGCACAAAGTTAATGTTGTGCCAAAAAAAAAAAAAAAAAAAGCAAATACAAAAAGAGAATAATATAGAGATTCATGTGATTTGGCCTACTACCTATCTTCAATGGTGGAGATGATCAATGGCAACTTCACTAATAATAAAGAAAGTATGGAGGAGGAAAGGAAGAAAGGAAAAAGATATCCTCTTCTTGCGTGATTTGGTCTCAACTCTATATCTAATTTTCACATGTTTGGATTGTGATTAGAATCAAAATAGATTAGATTGGAGATTAAAATAGTCATATTCCTCGTATATTTGGTTCGTGGCTGAAATCAAAAAATAATTCAATAGAAAGATATTTTAAAAAAATTAATTAAATAAATGATTTAAAAATCAAATTTTTTAACTCAAATCTAGCATAATAGAATTTGGATAATGGGAAGTTGGGATTGGATTTTGGAAGATTGGAGCATTTCTATTTCTAGACTCCTCTCATCCAACTGGCTACAGTGAGAGTTGCTCATCTCTATTTCTATTTCAGAGCTTAACTCCTACTAAGGCTGGAAATGGACTCAGACGGTTGGGCTTCAGGTTAGGTCTGAACATAATCAGGCCGGATTTGGACTGAGATATAGAGCCCGCTTTATTTTTGGGTCGGGCTTGAACCTACCATTAGCCCAGCCTAGGCTCGGTCAGAGCCCGAGCCTGATTGCAAGCCCGATTTTAGCCCGCAATTTAGGTTCGAGTCAAGATCTAAATGTTTAAGATGGCTAAGCTTAACCACCTAATTTAAATTAGACCTGGCATTGGGTTTGACTCAAATGAGCTTGAAATAGCCCTCACTCTTCTGCTTCCCATTTTACATCCATGGCACCAGCATCGCTGTTCTTCATCTTCTTTAAATTTGGGCAAATTGTCACCACCTTTGCCCTAACCCTCCAATCTCCTCCATTGCCGCCTTCGGTCTCTCTTCGATCTCCCCCATCACTGTCTTCAGTCTCCCCCATCGCTATCTTCGCCCTAGCCCTCGTCTGCCGCCGCCTTCGTCTATCCATCATCTTTCGGTCTTCCTCATCTTGCCTTCGTCCGTCCGCTGTCGTAGATTCATCTATGGTCTTCTCCATCGCCACCTTCGATCTCCCTTCAGTCTCCCCTATCATTGTCTTTGTCCTAGCCCTCATCTGTTTGCCGCCACCTTCGTCTATCCACCATCTTTTGGTTTTTCCTCATCTCGCTTTTGTCCGTTCGTCGCAATGGATTCATCTCCAATGGGTTTGGTGGTGATGCTGGGGGATGTGTCGGGGAGGAGGATTTTGTGCCATGTGCCAACCGTCATTGATGTGGAGGAGCCACTGATGATCCCAAACTTCTTTGAAGATCTAGAGGCATCAGGGTGGATTCCAGTGAGGGTTCCGGCATACAAGACTCGATGGTGGAGGGGCTGATGAAGGGATTCTATGGATGCGATGGTGTTTGGAGGTGGAAGGAGCTGATGAAGGGCTCTCAGGAGGCGATATGGTGGATAATTTGGGCCGGCCCAATTGAGTTGGGCCGGGCTTGGGCGTGGACATGAGTCAAGCTCAGGCCTGAATTTTTAAAAAATTTAAGGTCTAAGCCTGGCCCAAAGTCCGAAAAATATTTCGGGCTGGGCTCAGATAGGAGTGTGGCCCGGCCTTTTCCAGCCTTAACTCCCACCAACTAAATATGTCTTTGGTGTATTGGTGGTATCCTATATAAGTTATATATACAACTGGTAATCTTTGGGTGCAGCCTAAGAGATGGATTTGTGCCCTCATTGTATCGTGATTTTTTCTTGTTTCCCCTTGGTTTTTTTTCCTGTTGAGAAATTTCCATGCAAGATTTGCATGCCTGCATACACACAAGCGCTATCTCGATACAGTAATTTGCGTAAGTTTCAGCCTGATATTCCAAAAGTTCAGAACCGTTTCTGCACAAAATTATTTCGCTGTATCTTTGCAGTATCCGGTAAAATCAAGTGTTTCTGTGCTCCGGTGACGAATCGTAGTTTGATGTAAAGTTGGGCCAAAGTGAATAAACAGGATAAATCTTCACTCGCACTACCATGACACAGAGGAAGCTCTTTTTTTTTTTGTTGGAAGGGGGAGGTTGGTGGTGGGGGGGGGGGGGTTAGAAAAGGAAGCTCCTTTCGAAATTAAGGAAGTACCCAGCAAAACGATGCACACTGTTAGAACACTAAAGGCAGCAACTTTAGATTAGGCTGCAACAGCCGGAAGAAAAGTGCAAATTGGGCTGTCGCCAAACGGGCAACTTAAATGAAAAAAATCGTAATGATCTGTTGGGATATACCGACTGACCCTTATACGACGATTTATCCTCAGAACGGTCCGACCGACATCCGACTCTATCCACCGAACGGATAGACGACTCCGACAATGACTGCCGACAATATCCGGCCAAAAGAATACCGGCCAAACAGGCCAATACTATTTCCAACTGGCCGAGCAGCCAAATTTATATCACCGATTCACTGTCGGGGATGGCAGCCGACATCTGACTCCCACAAGGTACCAGATCAGCCGACGTATTTTCGAATCATCACCCAACGTCTTGACAACCAAATACCGACATATAGTCGGCCAGCCCGTTCAAACGCCGTACAACCATCATGGACTGTTGTCCTGCTAAGGACATGCTGTATGACCTCCATGGGACGTTGTCCTGCCAGGGATATGGATTAATTCTAATGACCTGACAACCCACGACGATTTGATAGCCTCTGACGATTGACAATTCTCCAGTTGTCTACACCATTAATGACGGGACCATACCGCATTCTACTATAAAATGGGGTAAGGCAACGGTTTTGGTGAGCTCTCTCTCTCTCTGGCTGAGTCTCTGGTTTTTTCACTGTTGCCTAGTCTCCTCTCTGACTTAAGGATCGGAGGGTCCCTGTCGGAGACATCTCCGGTCAGTGAGGACTTTCCTTGTAGGTGCGCATCTCCGGCGATCAGGCGACGAGGGGATTGGCCGCAATAGATTTGGCACGCCAGGTAGGGGGAGCGACCGCAGTGGCGGTAAGACAGCGAGCTCCATAGAGCTTGAAAAACCTCTAGAGATGACAAAAATCAAGGCTCAGCGATCGAGAGTTATCGGATCGGCGAGGCACTCTTCCTGCCGGGAAGAGACCCCTCCTTTACCATCCATGGCGGAACTCAGCTCTCTGCATCCTGTGGTGACCACGGAGGCACAGATTGCGGCGATCGTGCAGCAAATAACTGTTCTAATGGATGCGGTCAAAAATCTCCAACAACAACCGATCTAGTTGCCACAACCACCGACGGAACAACCAGCGGTGCACCCGATGCTGTCCAGAAGCAGCCGCCGACGCCCGCGTCAACTTCCGTCTCCTCCTCAAGAGCAGCCGTCTCAGCACTCTCACCGAGAAGGGGGGAGGCAGCCATGGCGTGACACCCACCGGTCTCAGCATCCCTCCCTTCCCAGTTGGAGCGAGCAAGGAAGGAGAAGCGACCGCAGATATCGTCCGCCTCCCTCTCAAATTCGTCGGGAGGTTCGACCCTTGGGGTTTTCAACACTGACGGTTGGACGACTACGAACGTAAGTTCGAAGAAATCGACCGTCGGCTTGCCTAGCTCCAGCAGATGGTTAGAAGTCTTCAAACGACATTGACTTTCGGACCACCCAACCTCTCTCCTGATTTATCCTCGACGAATCAATCCCTAGTCGGTTCAAGATGCCTCATGTGGAGCCTTATGATGGCTCCACCGATCCAGTTGACCATCTGGAGAGCTACAAGGCTCTCATGATAATTCAAGGGGCAACCGATGCCCTCCTCTGCATAGACTTCCCCACCACACTTCGTAAAGCTGTCAGGGCCTGGTACTCCGGCCTCCGCTCAGGAGGTATCCACTCCTTCGGACAGCTCGAGAATTCTTTTGTGGCCCATTTCAGCACCAGCTGAAAACTACCACGAACCTCGGACAATCTTTTTTCTCTCAAGCAGGGAGAAAATGAGACACTTCGACACTTTGTGGCTCGATTCAATACGGCCACACTTGAGGTTCGGGACCTCAACGAAGACATGGCTATCTCGGCCATGAAGAGGAGGCTAAGAGGGTCCCAATTCACATATTCTTGGACAAGACCCTCTCCGGACATATGCCGAATTGCTGGAGTACGTGTACAAATATATGCGCATGGACGAAGGAGCTTCTGACCGATGTCTGACCGAGAGCAAGGGCCAGAAGGAGAAGTGAAAGAAAAATCGAGCTTCTGCTGAATCCAGCAGGCCCCCGACCGATAAACGGGTCTCGCCCCAATGACGGAGCTCGAGATCACCCCGATGGCAGAGTCTGAGACCGACGCATCATAGGTATGACTCCTACACCCCTCTCTCCGCTCCTCGTGCACAGATCTTGATGGAGATCGAAGGAGCGAAATATCTCGACGGCCTCCGCTTCTGAAGGCAAAGGGCAAGACCGGAGAAAATACTATCGATTCCATCAAGGCCACGGTCACAACACCGAGCAATGCTTCTAACTCAAGGATGAAATAGAGGCCTTCATACGATGAGGGTATCTCGAAAAGTATCGAAAGGACCCGTCGACTCGATCCCTTCCTGACCGACGATCCCAACCGACTGAAGAGCAGCAAACAATCAGCCTACTGCCGGAGTCATCAACATGATCTTCAAACAACTGGACCGAGGGACGACTGCTGAAGGAGAGTCGATGAAGAAGCCATGCCAAGATGATGTAATCATTTTTACAGATGAAGATGCTTAGGGAATCCAAACTCCCCATGATGACACTGTTGTCGTCTCGACAACAATAGCGAATTATGATGTAAAAAAGATTCTTGTTGATAATGGAAGCTCGACTAACATTTTATTTTACTCGATCTTCTTCCGAATGCGACTGTCGACCGACCGACTCTGGAGAGTCTCTATGCCCCTAGTAGGTTTCGTCGGGGATGCCGTCACAGTGGAAGGAGAAATTGCTCTTCCTGTGACAGCTGGGGCCGAACCACGATAAAGCATCATCTACTTGACCTTCACGATCGTCCGAGTACTTTCGATCTACAACGCCATACTTGGAACACCCGGACTAAATGCTCTCAGAGCGATGGTCTCGACATATCACTTGCTGGTCCGGTTTCCGACTAAAAACGGAGCTAAAAAAATGCGTGGGGATCAACGGCTCGCTCGGTAATGCTTTCAAATCTCAACTCAAAATAATAAATCAAAGGATTCTCTGTCGGTCAACAAGTTGGACCAACAGAAAGAGAAGGAATGGGGTGAACCGGCTGAACAGCTGATTTTATCCCGATGGCAAAGAATCCTGAACAGGTGATTGGGTCGGGTCGCAATTATCCGACCTAGAGTGACAGCAGCTGATAGAGCTATTGAAAGCCAATGCCGACATATTCACTTGATCGGCAGCGGATATGTCTGGTATCCCTCCGAAAAAATGACTCACCGACTCAACATCGTCCGTGGCATGAGGCCGGTGAGATAGAAGAAACAGCTTTCACCCCCGAAAGACAGAAGGCCATCGACGAGGAAATAGACAAACTACTCGAGGCGACTTCATCAGAGAAACCACATATCCCGACTGGCTCGTCAATATCGTCATGGTGAAGAAAGCCAACGAAAAATGAAGGATCTGTACGACTACACCGACCTGAATCGAGCCTGTCCGAAGGACAGCTTTCCACTGTCGAAGATTGACCAACTGATGGATGCGACGTCCGATCATCGACTGCTCAGCTTCATGGATGCTTTTGCCAGATATAACCAGATCCGGATGGTGCCCGAGGATGAAGAGCATACGGCCTTCATGACTGCTAAGGGCCTTTACTGTTATAGAGTGATGCCTTCGGTCTGAAGAATGCCGGAGCCACCTACCAGTGACTCATTAATAAGATCTTCAAAGCTCAAATCGAGCACAACATGGAGGTGTACGTGGACGACATGCTGTGAAGAGCGCACAGGCTTCAGATCACGTCCAAGATCTGGAAGAAACTTTTGCACACTTCTACGACATCAGATGAAGCTAAATCCGACTAAGTGTGCCTTCGGGGTGACTTCGAAAAAGTTCCTCGGTTTTTCGTTTCTCAACACGAAATTGAGGCCAACCCCGAGAAGATAAAGACAATTATCGATATACGGCACTCGAACACCAAAAAAAAAGTACAGCAGCTCAATGGAAGGATCATCTTACTTAGTCGATTCATTTCTCGATTAGCTGGGAGATACCTCTCGTTCTTCAAAACCCCAGAGTCAACAAAGTTCGGCTCTCCGTCGTGGGTCGGCCCTCGTCAGAAGTATGAGCCCCGACACCCTGACTTGGCCCAACATTTTGTTGGGAATCTACGGCCCGATCGCTGATGACACATCGAATTCTTACGAGAACTGTTCTGCCTACACTAACGAAAGGCCAGTGCTGGCGATGAAACCTCTCTAAGTTGAAGCCGGCTCCTTCCACAGTCGACTCTCGGTCAACATGGTTGGCTAACTTGCCGACTTGGCTTCGATTAAGAAGGACAAAATATCAAGACGACCGAGGTCGCACTTGCGACATACCGAATTGGTCACGACCGGTCGAAGGATATTCGGCTTGCCACTGTTTATCATACATCATGACGTATACATCCGATCAAGGCCGGGCAATGGATATTGATTTGTCATCGTTATCCCAACCGAATACGTCGGACACTACTCGACTATTAGATTTTACGGAATGATCGTGTCAACAAGCTACGTTCGGAGATTGATCGACACCCGGCTCGACGTGCATGCCGACCAAGGTCTGGGCGACGGACGCTCGACCTACAGTCGACACCCAAGCTAACTGCGTCGAATGGCTCTCGACCATCGAATTTTACGCAATCTGTATGACAGTCAGGATGCCGGTCTGCGATCGAGGCTTGCTCTGCCCTTAGCATGGCGTACACTACTGACTACCTTGATCAACTACGCTGGATCTCATCGAACGTCCTAACGAGGTATGTCGGATCTACAACCTATACTCTCGGAGATGTCTTGACAAGACATACATTTTGAACTACATGCAGGAAAAAATTTGAAAAGTCTTCGATTTTATTTAGTTGAAGTTAGACTTACAAAATTAGGCCGAAGTCCGATTACAAGTATCAAAGGTGAAACAAAAATAAAATAAAAACAATGGAGCAGATACTTTGACTACTCGTCGGAATCGACTTCCTGGATCGAAAAGGGTTCGGAAGCGACCGGTGCACCCGCTCGGGTCGGAGTGGGATCGGAGGTTGGAGCCACCTCACCTTCGATAGCTCATTCCACCGGCCCAGGGATGGCCTCCTCCGCAGCCATCTGATCCTCCGATATTGGGTCAGCCTCTCCTCTGCGGCTTGGTCCTCCGACCCTGGAGGGACGATGCTGCTCAGGTCGAGTTCGGGTATAGCCTCTGAATTGCATCCCGAGCATCCTCGTACCCCACTCGTAGGAGGTGAAGCCGCTCTCGAGAAGCTCCTCCTAGTACTCATCCGAGCTGCGGAAGTCCTCCACCGCCCGACTCAACACCTCTTTAGCTGACTCCGCCTCCGCCTTCACTATGTCGGCATCGGCTTGGGTGGAGGACAGGTTCTCCTCGAGCTTAGCCAGATTTTCCAGGCTGACCCGAAGTTGTTCGCGTTCGGCCTCGAGCTCACTAATGCAACCGTCCGCTCACGCTGCAGCCGATGAACGGAACGGGTCTTGCGCTTGGCCTGCTCGCGGGTCGACTGAAGTTCGACCTCGGAGGCAGCCAGGCTGTCGATGAGTCAGAAAATCTCCTCCTCAAGCCTGGCCTCACGGTCGACTGACAGTTTCAGCTGTTCCACCAGCGTCGCCTTCTCGACTTCGACGGTTTCCCCCCTATCCTTCCAGGCCGTCTGGATGTCGCCAAACCTCCGATACCCGACCTCCAACTCAGACATATTGTAGATCAGCTGCAAGTAGAAGGTCGGTCGTCAGAAAAATAAAATAATAATGGAGAGGAAAGAAAAAGAAGAACTCACCTCGATCATGGTTGGGTAGAATGAAGAGAGCATCTCGGTCACCTGCCGACTCTTCAAGAGCTCCCGATCGATCGGGAGAATGGTTGCCTGACACAACCTCCTGGCTAAATTGTGGTTGGCCAGGGCTGATGCTCCCTCGGGAACTCGAACATCGAACGACGCGACGCGGTCCGCCGACCTTGAGTCGTCCGTCGCCGCCATCAAGCCTTCTCCCGATCAGTTGCCCAGGCCCGAAGATCGGAGAAAGATGGAAAGCTTGAACTCGACTGAGTTCCTCCTGAGGGTGCGACGGGAGCCGCCGCAGGTCGTTCGGACTCTCATGCTTCGATCCGAACCTCTTCCATAGGCGAGGCCATCGATACTCCTTCGGCTACCCCCTCCGCCACCCCTTCCTCAGACGGTGCCTTGGGTGGCACCGCCGGCGTCGATAAGGCGATGACTGGTTCCAAGCCCGACACTCGTTCGTGTCAGGCTGCGCAGCCGCCATCGCAATGGCAGTCGGGGATGATGTCTGGAGCCTCTTGGGTGGCCGCGAAGGTCCGGCCTCGGGTGCCGGTCTCTTCCTCACCGCGTGCTGCCGAATGTCGGCATCTATTAGTCTTACTCTCGATGGCATGCCTGTAATTTCAATGAAAGATTAGCACAAGTTCGAAGACAGATGAAAAAGTCAAAAGACGACCGACAGATCGAACTGTACCTAAGTGGAAAACCGAACTTAGCCGGCATCATAGAGAGCTTGCTCGATGACGAGCTCTCTCTGCTTCGGCACTGACATATCCTTCAGTTGGTGAAAGTCCTCTTGATCTTCTGCCTCCACTCGACTGTTTTCGTTCGGCTGAGTTCGGGGGTCGCCCCAACGAGAAGGAAACCCCCAGGGTAGCAAAGAAAAAGCGAAGAAAAATTGGTTCTTCCACCCGTGGATCGACGATGGAAGATCGGTAATGAATGAAAGGCCTTTCCGGGATTGAAGAACTACCACCCTCAGACTTTTGGGTAGGGTCGGAGGATGAAGAACGTCCGGAAGAGAGATGCGGGGAAAGGTCGGCAAGAGCTGACATGATAAAGCGAAGTTGATTATTAATCGGACTGAGTTCGGCATCAGTTGCATCGGGCAAAGTCCGTAATAATCCAGGACATTCCGGACGAACTCCAGAATCAAAAAGTGAAGACCAGCCCGAAGGTCCTCAACATAAAAGGCCACCTGGCCCGGAGGCAGGTTGTTAACCCTACCCTCAGTCCAGGGCGAAAAGTCGAAACTGCTCCGAGATACCGTATTGTTTCCTAAGCCGTTCGACGTTCGGCCCCGAAAGTGAAGAAGCCTCCGCCTCCGGGTCTTCAGGAATCATCGGTCGGGTTCCCCGACCGACTTCCTCGAAGAGAGGTTCTAGCCATAACGCTAGCCCCAAGAAAAGAGACTAAAAAGGAAAATACAAAGGGAGCAAAGATGCAAAGGGACAAGAATGAAAAGCTTCGAGAAGAGCTTTCAAAGGAGGATGAAAACAGCCACCTGGGACTGGGGACAACTCGACAGGGCCTCAGCACCAGAAGTAGGGAGTAAAAAGTGAAACTTTGGATAGAGTGCCGTATATATATAAGGCCCTTCGACGGTCGAGTTGAAAGCGTGCCGAATGAGGGTTTTTCGGATGTTGACACGTGGCAGCACCTGGGTCCTTCTCGATCCGACAGTTCGTCGCACCTATCCCAGATCGAGCCACGTCGCCTATATCCACATTGCCTCCATCCGCGCGAACGGTTCCGGCCCAATAGCTTCCCGAGCGTGGTGGAAAAATCGCATCTCGAATTAATTAACCGACGGCGGTTTGCGTTCCCGATGAGACGTCTGACACCGGATCGTCCGTTGGTACGGTCGGCAGAGTCGGGGTATGACGTGATAAAAATCACTCCTTTCATCCGAGGCCATCGCCCACGTGGTAACGCAGGCCAACACGACATCAGACTCAGGAGTGGGGGGCAACTGTTGGGATATACTGACTGACCCCTATACGCTGACTTATCCTCGAAACGGTCCGACCGACGTCCGACTCTACCCACCGGAAGGACAGACGACTCCAACATGATTGCCGACAATATCCGACCAAAGGAACACCGACCAAATAGGCCAATACTGTTTCCAACTGATCGAGCAGCCGAACCATATCACCGACTCACTGTCGGGGGTGGCAGCCGACATCTGACTCCCACAAGGCACCAGATCAGCCGACGGTATTTTCGAGTCATCACCCGACGTTCCGGCAATCAAATACCGACATATAGTCGGTCAGCCCGTCCAAACGCCGTACAACCGCTATGGACTGTTGTCCTGCCAAGGACATGCTGTACGACCGCCATGGGCATTGTCCTGTCAAGGACATGGGTTAATTCTAATGACCTGATAACCCACGATGATTTGATAGCTCCCGGTGATTTGACAACTCTCCAGTTGTCTACACCATTAATGGGGGACCATACCGCATTCTACTATAAAATGGGATAAGACAACGATTTTGATGAGCTCTCTCTCTCCGTGAGCTCCTGATTTTTTCACTGTTGTCTAGTCTCCTCTCTGACTTAAGTATCGGAGGGTCTCCGTCGGAGACATCTCCGGTCAGTGAGGACTTTCCTTGCAGGTGTGCATCCCCGACGATCAGGCGACGAGGGGATTGGCCGCAACAATATATATATTACTCTTTTCAATTTTATAAGGGACAGATGGCTTTTATATATATATATATATATATATATATTGCATTTGAGCATGGAAACCAAAATTATGGATAAAACTGCGTGACAAAACCATACTTTTGAACCTTATTGATCTCGTCTTTTCTTCTTTTGCAAGGCATTAAATTTCAAGCGACTCAAAAGGCTTCAAATTGACAATGCAGAGCACTAATACGGTCAATAAGAGTAGGTTTCTGTACGCTTCAAAGGCATTAAGGGAGATTCTTAAAATAAATATCAAATCTGCTGTTTATGTCATCAATTCAATGTCAGAAACGGTGAGTAAAATGGACAGGGAATGGTGAGGGTGGTTGAGGTCATTTGATGTAACATTAGCCTATGGATCGATGTACCATTTGATTGATTAGTCTCAACTTCAAAATCTGGTTTCATCGTTCAACTGTTTTGATCATGAGCAGTTGAGATATGCTATACATGTACGAGGATATGTGCAAATATGTATTTTGACTCAAATCAGCTATACACTAAATAAATCTTTAATATTTATATAACACAAAAAAATCTAAATAATATCTTTCGATTTGCTTTTTGGATGAGCTTTTGGTTGTTACAATATGAATATAATAATACTTATCCATTATCCATCCAAAACGAGTGCGAACCTGGGAGATAATGATTCGGTAAAAAGGAGATGGCATGTAGATATATGTTTAGTTTGATATTGAGAAGATCCTGTATACTTATATAAGATAAAAAATCCAAATAATATTTTTTAATATATCTATTTTAGATGAAATATTAGATTATCACATATAGCATCAATGCACACTCACTATGGCTCGTGTGGACTACGGGATATTGCAGCACGAGCCATTTTAGGTTTAGCCATGAGCCTTTTTTTTGTAGGATTTTTTTTTGTCAAGGAAAAAAAAAAGCCAAAAAACCAAACAATACAGAGAAGAATACGTAGGGTTAGTGACTGCCAAGAGAATAAGACAGCGTTCCAAGAAAGAGCCAAAAATCTGTTAAAATTGGGTGGGAGAATGCACAAGATTGAAACCCGTGAAGTGGAGAGAAGGCTGACAGAAGTAAAAGCACAATGCTTTTAAAGTCTCGGCCAAAAATCTCCTCTTCAACCAACAAAAGCAAGAGTGCAGGTAAAAGGCTGACAAATTAATTCAGCTGCTCCAACTTCACAGTGGCAGATGGCATGAAGCAATCAAGGCCCACAGGAGGAAAAGGGTAGCATGCCATATTGCAGCAGCTGTCTCTCGTCATTAAAGAGAAAAACAATCCTCTTCATCAACGTACAGTTCTGAAATAATCCATCTTAACAGGCTGCAGTCAGCAAACAAAACTGAGAACTCTTCGGCAGCACTACCGACAGTGCTGAATTCCATCAGAACAGTTCTATTCACATGACCCTGCATCGCATCAAACCAATTAAACACGGGAGCAAAACAACGAATATCAGCTGAAGAACGAGGCCTGAGGACATGAAGGGAATTCAGCAGCCTTGCAGAGAGCTGGGAATGCCCTTGATTTGGTGCCATATCCTCCCAGACTCTGGCAAGAGCTTGTGATTGCAAAGAATGGACCACTCGTTGGAAATGAAGAGGCCGGCAGAAGCTGTCGAGGTATGATGGAGGATTGTTGGTCAAATGAAAATCCTTGCGTTTCTATCCTTCCAAGCCATTGCCGCCAGTAGCATAAGGATGATAAGCTGAGATGATTTAGAGAAGTTCCTATATCTCCATTCAATTGCAAAGGTTCTCGAATGATGATTGGGGATGTAGCGCTCTAAGAGAACAACAAAATCCCTTTCCAAATGATACAAATTAAAGGACAAAAAGAGAACAAATGATCTATAGTTTCTTATGTTTGGTGACATAGCACGCAGCCTCTAAGATGTTTCCCAATCTTCCGTCCTATCCTTGGTGTTTAATTTCTTTTTCCAACTTAACCACTAGAAGTATTTGAATTTTAGAGGCACATCAAGGCGCCAGATAGATGAAGCAAACTACATCTTTTCCTCTTGTATTAAGAAACTGATAAAGTGAAGGCTCTTTTGCTACCTAATTTCCATACCACCCTATCTTCATGCCGATCCAGGGACACCTGGGCCAAAAGATGAGAGCGAGAGAAAGCATTTACCAAAGAGCGTATTTTCCTGGAGATCCTCCAAAGTTAATAAAAGAGGTCCATCAATGGTAAAACAAGTATCATAAAGCTGAATATTTTGCTGCATGATTGCTACATCTGAATGCTCTCACAAAGGAATTTGCGTTAGACTTAGTACCTAGGAAGTTGAGTTAGCGAATTCATTTGTTTGATTAGAGCCAGGCGAAGCTCATCACATCCTAGGCTCTCCTAATGTCGGATCGATGCGATTTAATTCATAAGTTCTTGCAAGATCCTCGTAATCATGTGAGAAGGCATCCAATCAAATGGAATGGCTCCCCTAGAATTGTGTTTGACTCTGGTGATTTACTCTGGCACAAGAATCATGGCAGACATGATTCATGAGGGCTGTTGGATGTTCTATTCTGCAACAACAGGATGTCTTTAGCTTGAGAGGAGTAATGCATTGCTCAAAAAATACTGCAATGCATTTTGTCATGTTACATGGAGTAATTGAGGTCCGCCCTCGAGATTGACAGCCACTTTACAATCAATCTCCGTGCACTAAGAATTTAGTTATCATCTTTGATTTCAATGGTCATTTTATATTTAAGTGAGTGAAATCGAAAGTATACTTGTGTAAATAACTAGCATCATTCTGTAAGAAACAAGCATAACTTTGTGAAAAATAGACCAAATTATGTAGAAGAACTAAATACAAATGCCTTATTTTGTACCTAATATGAGTAATCAGGAAAGGTATAAGGATGTGATTTCAAATGAGAAGCGGACCTGGCTTGGTGAGATTTCTGATACCATGGCGTCAGGGCAAACACACGGGGCATTCTGAAATCAGATAAGAGAGGAAATTATTGGTCACTCGTTCGACCAGCAAGGACGAACGTAGAGTTCCGCGTAGAATTATTTGCCTAACTTCATTTAAGGATATTGCATCTTGGCCGGCAGAAAGTCGATCTAGAACGGTGTTAATATTGTACTATCTAATTCCAAGCTAATCAACAATTTTGTCGGATAACATTACAAGTATATTTGATTGAGGGAGTTGGATTCTAGAGTTAGAATAAAAATGAGTGACTCCTATTTATGTCATTTAGTTGAGAGCGTCCTATTCTCATTCTGATTTTATAGGGAATAGGAATATCCGAATCTGCCAAAATGCAATCCTTAGTTTTCTATATGATTCAAATCTAATTTTGATTTTGACGACGAATTAAGGGGTGCTTGGTTGGAGAAAGTGGGGGTCTGGAATCGGAATAGGAATGTGTGATTTTCATTCCAACCATTTGGTTGGAAGGAGTTCCATTCCGATTTCAATTTCTGGATGGAATGGGAATGGTCCAATCTACATAGAACGCAATCCCTATTTGCCTCTATAGATTCAAATTTTGATTCCAATTCCGATTCTGATTCCGGTCACAAACTAAGCGCTTCGAGGGGTTTGGCCATTTCGATTCCGATTCTAAGCCATTCTGATTTTCATTCCGATTTCGATTACGAACCAAGCACACCCCAAATGCATCAAGAGATATGGTCATTCTATTCTCATTTATATTTATTTTGATTTCAATTTCAATCTCGATTCACATCGTGAACCAAACATGCTCTTACTGGAGTTTAGGGTGCATTTGATTCACCACTAAAATTGGAACGTAATGCATGGAATTGAAAATCGAAATAGCCATATCTTTCGATATATTTGGTTCGTGATTGGAATTGAAATTGAAATCGGAGTGAAAAATTTGAATATTAAGAGAGAGTAAAGATTGAGTTTTAGGGTTGCTTCTTATATGGCGGACCACTCCAGGAATTGGGTCTAGAGATAGGGTGATATATATTTGTTAGACCTGCGAGAGTCTTTATACCTCGATATCATGAGCTGTTTTCACACCAGAGTGATGTAATTGCTCGCTTGTAGCAAAAAAAAAAAGGATTGAGTTTTAGGAATTGGGGCAATTCCTATTTCCTCTTGGAGAAAATGAGAATGGAATTCTCCTAACTAAAAGATTAGAATAGGAGTCACTCATTTCCATTCTCATTTGAAAGTCTAACACCTCCCAACCAAACATACCCTTAATATTATTCGAGTATAAATTTCTCGAGTGAGTTATTTTTCACTAACTGGAGTGCTTCGGCTTAAGACCAAGACAAGTTGATGCACATTATATGTCTGACTTGGGAGAAGATAGTATAAGCCAATGATCCCATGTGAAAACCGGTCTCATTACCAACCGAGCGCTAATCTAACAGATAGTGACTTTAGCTTTGCAAAAGCCAATTCGGACATTGGACCACACCGCCCTGAGGATTATAACCTCTTATGCATTTAACTGAATCGACCTCAAGCTATCAGCTATCTCAATGATGGGATTAGGTTATCGAAATCTTTCAATGATTTTCAGAGCATAGATAACTGACATCCACGACTAACAATCATGATTTATAAGTTAGTGGGCAGATTTTTTATCCTAACGGCCTATCCAATTAAGATCTAACAACCTACAATATTAGGTCCAATGGCCTACTAGATTTAGGTGTAATAGTTTATAGCTCCATTTCTATATAAAAAGGTAACCAAATGATCCTAAAGCAAGCAAATATGCACACGAAGAAGAGTATCCACAATCCCATTCTATTTTATCTCTTCTTTTTTTTTCTTTTCTATTCTCAAATTCTAGTTAACTTAAGCATCAGAGGGTCACTCATCAGAGCATCTCTGGTATGTATGGACTTCCATTGTAGGTTTCTCTAGAAAGAAGTATCTCTCCAATCTGATCCAAACTCCACATCGATGGGCGATTGACATCAGTCCGAAGGCTTGTAGTAACAAACGCCATCCAAAAGAAAATTACCATTTCGGAATTGGATGACATCACCTCCAAAAAAAAGGTCATATTTATGGATGGGGCACAAGCAGGTGTAGATAGAACAGCCACAGAAAGTATACGAATTGCTAGGTGATATATGACGGATCAACCATGCCGAACCGCATGGCAAACCAACAACATTTAATGAGGGTTGATATACCAACCCAAGCTTATCTCTAGTAGTTAAAAACCAAGAAGGGATACGACTCACTAGGATGTTTTGGGCCGAAATTTCCATTCATCATAATCTCCTTCATGGCAAGGCACTGTAGCGCCGATACGAGCCGTCAGTTGCACCATATGGTGTGAAAGGAACAACAGTCTTAATTAAGACAGGGACAGTGATCAAGGACAGTTATCTAGCTACTCACCGGTCTCTTGGAGTCCTGTAATACATACCATAGTCCTCGCCTCACCAAATTGACTCTATCTTCAATC
>NC_025996.2:19760286-19808212 GCF_000442705.2 Elaeis guineensis
GACGGTATTTTCGATCATCACCCAACGTCTTGACAACCAAATACCGACATATAGTCGGCCAGCCCGTTCAAACGCCGTACAACCATCATGGACTGTTGTCCTGCTAAGGACATGCTGTATGACCTCCATGGGACGTTGTCCTGCCAGGATATGGATTAATTCTAATGACCTGACAACCCACGACGATTTGATAGCCTCTGACGATTTGACAATTCTCCAGTTGTCTACACCATTAATGGCGGGACCATACCGCATTCTACTATAAAATGGGGTAAGGCAACGGTTTTGGTGAGCTCTCTCTCTCTCTGGCTGAGTCTCTGGTTTTTTCACTGTTGCCTAGTCTCCTCTCTGACTTAAGCATCGGAGGGTCCCTGTCGGAGACATCTCCGGTCAGTGAGGACTTTCCTTGCAGGTGCGCATCTCGGCGATCAGGCGACGAGGGGATTGGCCGCAATAGATTTGGCACGCCAGGTAGGGGAGCGACCGCAGTGGCGGTAAGACAGCGAGCTCCATAGAGCTTGAAAAACCTCTAGAGATGACAAAAATCAAGGCTCAGCGATCGAGAGTTATCGGATCGGCGAGGCACTCTTCCTGCCGGGAAGAGGCCCCTCCTTTACCATCCATGGCGGAACCCAGCTCTCTGCATCCTGTGGTGACCACGGAGGCACAGATTGCGGCGATCGTGCGGCAAATGACTGTTCTAATGGACGGTCAAAAATCTCCAACAACAACCGATCTAGTTGCAACACCGACGGAACAACCAGCGTGCACCCGATGCGTCCAGAAGCAGCCGCCGACGCCCGCGTCAACTTCCGTCTCCTCCTCAAGAGCAGCCGTCTCAGCACTCCCACCGAGAAGGGGGGAGGCAGCCATGGCGACACCCACCGGTCTCAGCATCCCTCTCCTTCCCAGTTGGAGCGAGCAAGGAAGGAGAAGCGACCGCAGATATCGTCCGCCTCCCTCTCAAATTCGTCGGGAGGTTCGACCCTTGGGGTTTCTCAACACCGACGGTTGGACGACTACGAACGTAAGTTCGAAGAAATCGACCGTCGGCTTGCCCAGCTCCAGCAGATGGTTAGAAGTCTTCAAACGACATGACTTTCGGACCACCCAACCTCTCTCCTGATTTATCCTCGACGATCAATCCCTAGTCGGTTCAAGATGCCTCATGTGGAGCCTTACGATGGCTCCACCGACCCAGTTGACCATCTGGAGAGCTACAAGGCTCTCATGATAATTCAAGGGGCAACCGATGCCCTCCTCTGCATAGCTTCCCCACCACACTTCGTAAAGCTGCCAGGGCCTGGTACTCCGGCCTCCGCTCAGGAGGTATCCACTCCTTCGGACAGCTCGAGCATTCTTTTGTGGCCCATTTCAGCACCAGTGAAAACTACCACGAACCTCGGACAATCTTTTTCTCTCAAGCAGGGAGAAAATGAGACACTTCCGACACTTTGTGGCTCGATTCAATACGGCCACACTTGAGGTTCGGGACCTCAACGAAGACATGGCTATCTCGGCCATGAAGAGGGGGCTAAGAGGGTCCCAATTCACATATTCTTGGACAAGACCCTCTCCCGGACATATGCCGAATTGCTGGAGCGTGTACAAATATATGCGCATGGACGAAGGAGCTTCTGACCGATGTCTGACGAGAGCAAGGGCCAGAAGGAGAAGGAAAGAAAAATCGAGCTTCTGCTGAATCCAGCAGGCCCCCGACCGATAAACGGGTCTCGCCCCAATGACGGAGCCGAGATCACCCCGATGGCAGAGTCGAGACCGACGCATCATAGGTATGACTCCTACACCCCTCTCTCCGCTCCTCGTGCACAGATCCTGATGGAGATCGAAGGAGCGAAATATCTGCGACGGCCTCCGCTCTGAAGGCAAAGGGCAAGACCGAGAAAATACTGTCGATTCCATCAAGGCCACGGTCACAACACCGAGCAATGCATCAACTCAAGGATGAAATAGAGGCCTCATACGATGAGGGTATCTCGAAAAGTATCGAAAGGACCCGTCGACTCGATCCCTTCCGACCGACGACCCCAACCGACTGAAGAGGCAGCAAACAATCAGCCTACTGCCGGAGTCATCAACATGATCTTCAAACAACTGGACCGAGGGACGACTGCTGAAGGGGAGTCGATGAAGAAGCCATGCCAGGATGATGTAATCATTTTTACAGATGAAGATGCTTGGGAATCCAAACTCCCATGATGACGCTGTTGTCGTCTCGACAACAATAGCGAATTATGATGTAAAAAAGATTCTTGTTGATAATGGAAGCTCGACTAACATTTTATTTTACTCGATCTTCTCCGAATGCGACTGTCGACCGACCGACTCAGGAGAGTCTCTGCCCCTAGTAGGTTTCGTCGGGGATGCCGTCACAGTGGAAGGAGAAATTGCTCTTCCTGTGACAGCTGGGGCCGAACCACGATAAAGCACCATCTACTTGACCTTCACGATCGTCGAGTACTTTCGACCTACAACGCCATACTTGGAAGACCCGGACTAAATGCTCTCAGAGCGATAGTCTCGACATATCACTTGCTGGTCCGGTTTCCGACTAAAAACGGAGCTAAAAAAACGTGGGATCAACGGCTCGCTCGGTAATGCTTCCAAATCTCAACTCAAAATAATAAATCGAAGGATTCCTGTCGGTCAACAAGTTGGACCAACGGAAAGAGAGGAATGGGGTGAACCGGCTGAACAGCTGATTTCCATCCCGATGGCAAAGAATCCTGAACAGGTGATCTGGTCGGGTCGCAATTGTCCGACCAGAGTGACAGCAGCTGATAGAGCTATTGAAAGCCAATGCCGACATATTCGCTTGGTCGGCAGCGGATATGTCGGTATCCCTCCGAAAATAATGACTCACCGACTCAACATCGTCCTGGCATGAGGCCGGTGAGTGAGAAGAAGAAACAGTCTTTCACCCCCGAAAGACAGAAGGCCATCGACGAGGAAGTAGACAAACTACTCGAGGCGGCTTCATCAGAGAAACCACATATCCCGACTGGCTCGTCAATATCGTCATGGTGAAGAAAGCCAACGAAAAGTGGAGGATCTGTATCGACTACACCGACCTGAATCGAGCCTGTCCGAAGGACAGCTTTCCACTGTCGAAGATCGACCAACTGTGGATGCGACGTCCGATCATCGACTGCTCAGCTTCATGGATGCCTTTGCCGGATATAACCAGATCCGGATGGTGCCCGAGGATGAAGAGCATACGGCCTTCATGACCGCAAGGGCCTTTACTGTTATAGAGTGATGCCCTTCGGTCTGAAGAATGCCGGAGCCACCTACCAGCGACTCGTCAATAAGGTCTTCAAAGCTCAAATCGAGCCAACATGGAGGTGTACGTGGACGACATGCTGGTGAAGAGCGCACAGGCTTCAGATCACGTCCAAGATCTGGAAGAAACTTTTGCACACTCTCGACATCGGATGAAGCTAAATCCGACTAAGTGTGCCTTCGGGTGACTTCGAAAGTTCCTCGGTTTTCATTTCTCAACACGAATTGAGGCCAACCCCGAGAAGATAAAGACGATTATCGACATACGGCACTCGAACACCAAAAAAAAGTACAGCAGCTCAATGGAAGGATCATCACTCAGTCGATTCATTTCTCGATCAGCTGAGAGATGCCTCCGTTCTTCAAAACCCCAGAGTCAACAAAGTTCGGCTCTCCGTCGTGGGTCGGCCCTCGTCAGAAGTACGAGCCCCGACACCCTGACTTGGGCCCAACGTTTCGTTGGGAACCTACGGCCCGATCGCGACGACACATCGAACTCTTACGAGAACGTTCTGCCTACACTAACGAAAGGCCAGTGCTGGCGATGAAACCTCTCTAAGTTGAAGCCGCACTCCTTCCACAGTCGACTCTCGTCATGGTGGCTAACTTGCCGACTTGGCTTCGACTAAGAAGGAAAATGCCAAGACGACCGAGGTCGCACTTGCGACATACCGACTTGGTCACGACCGTCGAAGGATATTCGGCTTGCCATTTATCATACATCACGACGTATACATCCGACCAAGGCCGGACAATGGATATTCGACTTGTCATCGTTATCCTAACCGAATACGTCGGACACTACTCGACTATCAGATTCTACGGAATGATCGTGTCAACAAGCTACGTTCGGAGATTGGTCGACACCTGGCTCGACGTGCATGCCCGACCAAGGTCTGGGCGACGGACGCTCGACCTACAGTCGACACCCAAGCTAACTGCGTCGAATGGCTCTCGACCATCGGATCCTACGCAATCTGTATGACAGTCAGGATGCCGGTCTGCGATCGGGGCTTGCTCTGCCCTTAGCATGGCGCACCCTACTGACTACTCTTGATCAACTACGCTGGATCTACCGAACGTCCTAACGAGGTATGTCGGATCTACACCTATACTCTCGGGATGTCTCGGACGAGACATACATTTTGAACGCATGCAGGAAAAAATTTGAAAAGTCTTCGATTTTATTTAGTTGAAGTTAGACTTACAAAATTAGGCGAAGTCTGATTACAAGTATCAAAGGTGAAACAAAAATAAAATAAAAACAATGGAGCAGATACTCTGACTACTCGTCGAATCGACTTCCTGGATCGAAAGGGTTCGGAAGCGACCGGTGCACCCGCTCGGGTCGGAGTGGGATCGGAGGTTGGAGCCACCTCACCTTCGATAGGCTCGTTCCACCGGCCCAGGGATGGCCTCCTCCGCAGCCATCTGATCCTCCGATATTGGGTCAGCCTCCTCCTCTGTGGCTTGGTCCTCCACCCTGGAGGGACGATGCTGCTCAGTCGAGTTTCGGGTATAGCCTCTGAATTGCATCCCGAGCATCCTCGTACCCCACTCGATAGGAGGGAAGCCGCTCTCGAGAAGCTCCTCCTAGTACTCGTCCGAGCTGCGGAAGTCCTCCACCGCCCACTCAACACCTCTTTAGCCGACTCCCTCCGCCTTCGCTATGTCGGCATCGGCTTGGGTGGAGGACAGGTTCTCCTCGGCTTAGCCAGATTTTTCAGGCTGATCCGAAGTGTTCGCGTTCGGACCTCGAGCTCACTAATGCAACCATCCCGCTCACGCCGAGCCGATGAACGAACGGGTCTTGCGCTTGGCTGCTCGCGGGCGACTGAAGTTCGACCTCTGAGGCAGCCAGGCATCGATGAGTCAGAAAATCTCCTCCTCAAGCCTGGCCTCACGGTCGACCGACAGTTCAGCTGTTCCACCAGCGTCGCCTTCTCGACTTCGACGGTTTCCCCCTATCCTTCCAGGCCGTCTGGATGTCGCCAAACCTCCGTACCCGACCTCCAACTCAGACATATTGTAGATCAGCTGCAAGTAGAAGGCCGGTCGTCAGAAAAAAAATAAAATAATAATGGAGAGGAAAGAAAAAGAAGAACTCACCTCGATCATGGTTGGGTAGAATGAGAGAGCATCTCGTCACCTGCCGACTCTTCAAGAGCTCCCGTCGATCGGGAGAATGGTTGCTGACACAACCTCCTGGCTAAATTGTGGTTGGCCAGGGCTGATGCTCCCTGAGAACTCGAACGTCGACAATGCGACGCGGTCCGCACCTTGAGTCGTCCGTCGGGCCATCGAGCCTTCCCCGATCAGTTGCCAGCCCGGAGATCAGAGAAAGATGGAAAGCTTGAACTCGACTGAGTTCCTCCGAGGTGCGACGGAGCCGCCGCAGGTCGTTCGGGCTCTCTGCTCGATCCGAACCTCTTCCACAGGCGAGGCCATCGATACTTCTTCGGCTACCCCCTCCGCCCCCTTCCTCGGAGGTGCCTGGGTGGCACCACCAGCACGATAAGGGATGACTGGTTCAAGCCCGACGCTCGTTCGATGTCAGGCTGCGCAGCCACATCGCCAATGGCATCGGGATGATGTCTGGGGCCTCTTGGGTGGCCGCGAAGGTCGACCTCGGGTCGGTCTCTTCTCACCGCGTGCTGCCGAATGTCGGCATTTTATCTTACTCTCGATGGCATGCCTGCAATTTCAAGAAAGATTAGCACAAGTCGAAGATGATGAAAAAGTCAAAAGACGATCGACAGACGAACTGTACCTAAGTGGAGAACCGAACTTAGCCGGCATCATAGAGAGCTTGCTCGTGACGAGCTCTCTCTGCTTCGGCACTGACATATCCTTCAGTTGGTGAAAATCTCTCGATCTTCTGCCTCCACTCGACTTTTTCGTTCGGCTGAGTTCGGGGGTCGCCCAGCGAGAAGGAAACCCCCAGGGTAGCAAAGAAAAGCGAAGAAAAATTATCTTCCACCGTGGATCGACGATGGAAGATCGGTAATGAATGAAAGGCCTTCCGAGGATTGAAGAACACCACCCTCAGACTTTTGGGTAGGGGTCGGAGGATGAAGAAGCCGGAAGAGAGATGCGGGAAAGTCGGCAAGAGCCGACACGAAAAGCGAAGTTGATTATTAATCGGACTGAGTTCAACGCAGTTGCATCGGGCAAAGCCGTAATAATCCAGGACATTCCGGACGAACTCCAGAATCAAAAAGTGAAGACCAGCCCGAAGGTCCTCAACATAAAAGGCCACCTGGCCCGGAGGCGGTTGTTAACCCGACCCTCAGTCTCAGGGGCGAAAAGTCGAAACTGCTCTGAGATACCGTATTGTTTCCTAAGCCGTTCGACGTTCGGCCCCGAAAGTGAAGAAGCCTCCGCCTCGGGTCTTTCAGGAATCATCGGTCGGGTTCCCCGACCGACTTCCTCGAAGAGAGGTTCTAGCCATAATGCTAGCCCAAGAAAAGAGACTAAAAAGGAAATACAAAGGGAGCAAAGATGCAAAGGGACAAGAATGAAAAGCTTCGAGAAGAGCTTTCAAAGGAGGATGAAAACAGCACCTGGGACTGGGGGACAACTCGACAGGGCCTCAGCACCAGAAGTAGGTAGTAAAAAGTGAAACTTTGGATAGAGTGCCGTATATATATAAGGCCCTTCGACGGTCGAGTTGAAAGCGTGCCGAATGAGGGTTTTTCGGATGTTGACACGTGGCAGCACCTGGGTCCTTTCTCGATCCGACAGTTCGTCGCACCTATCCCAGATCGAGCCACGTCGCCCTATCCACATTGCTCATCGCGCGAACGGTTCCGGCCCAATAGCTTCCCGATGCGTGGTGGAAAAATCGCATCTCGAAATTATTAACCGACGGCGGTTTGCGTTCCCGATGAGACGTCTGACATCGGATCGTCCGTTGGTACGGTCGCAGAGTCGGGGTATGACGTGATAAAAAATCACTCCTTTCATTCGAGGCGTCGCCCACGTGGTAAGCAGGGCTAACACGACATCAGACTCAGGAGTGGGGGGATAACTGTTGGGATATACTGACTGACCCCTATACGCTGACTTATCCTCGAAACGGTCCGACCGACGTCCGACTCTACCCACCGGAAGGACAGACGACTCCAACAATGATTGCCGACAATATCCGACCAAAGGAACACCGACCAAATAGGCCAATACTGTTTCCAACTGATCGAGCAGCCGAACCCATATCACCGACTCACTGTCGGGGGTGGCAGCCGACATCTGACTCCACAAGGCACCAGATCAGCCGACGGTGTTTTCGAGTCATCATCCGACGTCCCGGCAATCAAATACCGACATATAGTCGGTCAGCCCGTCCAAACGCCGTACAACCGCTATGGACTGTTGTCCTGCCAAGGACATGCTGTACGACCGCCATGAGGCGTTGTCCTGTCAAGGAATGGGTTAATTCTAATGACCTGATAACCCACGATGATTTGATAGCTCCGATGATTTGACAACTCTCCAGTTGTCTACACCATTAATGACGGGACCATACCGCATTCTACTATAAAACGGGATAAGACAACGATTTTGATGAGCTCTCTCTCTCTAGTTGAGCTCCTGATTTTTTCACTGTTGCCTAGTCTCCTCTCTGACTTAAGTATCGGAGGGTCTCCGTCGGAGACATCTCCGGTCAGTGAGGACTTTCCTTGCAGGTGTGCATCCCCGACGATCAGGCGACGAGGGGATTGGCCGCAACAATATATATATTACTCTTTTCAATTTTATAAGGGACAGATGGCTTTTATATATATATATATATATATATATATATTGCATTTGAGCATGGAAACCAAAATTATGGATAAAACTGCGTGACAAAACCATACTTTTGAACCTTATTGATCTCGTCTTTTCTTCTTTTGCAAGGCATTAAATTTCAAGCGAGTCAAAAGGCTTCAAATTGACAATGCAGAGCACTAATACGGTCAATAAGAGTAGGTTTCTGTACGCTTCAAAGGCATTAAGGGAGATTCTTAAAATAAATATCAAATCTGCTGTTTATGTCATCAATTCAATGTCAGAAACGGTGAGTAAAATGGACAGGGAATGGTGAGGGTGGTTGAGGTCATTTGATGTAACATTAGCCTATGGATCGATGAACCATTTGATTGATTAGTCTCAACTTCAAAATCTGGTTTCATCGTTCAACTGTTTTGATCACGAGCAGTTGAGATATGCTATACATGTACGAGGATATGTGCAAACATGTATTTTGACTCAAATCAGCTATACACTAAATAAATCTTCAATATTTATATAACACAAAAAAATCTAAATAATATCTTTCGATTTGCTTTTTGGATGAGCTTCTTGGTTGTTACAATATGAATATAATAATGCTTATCCATTATCCATCCAAAACGAGTGCGAACCTGGGAGATAATGATTCGGTGAAAAGGAGATGGCATGTAGATATATGTTTAGTTTGATATTGAGAAGATCCTGTATACTTATATAAGATAAAAAATCTAAATAATATTTTTTAATATATCTATTTTAGATGAAATATTAGATTATCACATATAGCATCAATGCACACTCACTATGGCTCGTGTGGACTACGGGATATTGCAGCACGAGCCATTTTAGGTTTAGCCATGAGCCTTTTTTTGTAGGATTTTTTTTTTGTCAAGGAAAAAAAAAAGCCAAAAAACCAAACAATACAGAGAAGAATACGTAGGGTTAGTGACTGCCAAGAGAATAAGACAGCTTTCCAAGAAAGAGCCAAAAATCTGTTAAAATTGGGTGGGAGAATGCACAAGATTGAAACCCGTGAAGTGGAGAGAAGGCTGACAGAAGTAAAAGCACAATGCTTTTAAAGTCTCGGCCAAAAATCTCCTCTTCAACCAACAAAAGCAAGAGTGCAGGTAAAAGGCTGACAAATTAATTCAGCTGCTCCAACTTCACAGTGGCAGATGGCATGAAGCAATCAAGGCCCACAGGAGGAAAAGGGTAGCATGCCATATTGAAGCAGCTGTCTCTCGTCATTAAAGAGAAAAACAATCCTCTTCACCAACGTACAGTTCTGAAATAATCCATCTTAACAGGCTGCAGTCAGCAAACAAAACTGAGAACTCTTCGGCAGCACCATCGACAGTGCTGAATTCCATCAGAACAGTTCTATTCACATGACCCTGCATCGCATCAAACCAATTAAACACGGGAGCAAAACAACGAATATCAGCTGAAGAACGAGGCCTGAGGACATGAAGGGAATTCAGAAGCCTTGCAGAGAGCTGGGAATGCCCTTGATTTGGTGCCATATCCTCCCAGACTCTGGCAAGAGCTTGTGATTGCAAAGAATGGACCACTCGTTGGAAATGAAGAGGCCGGCAGAAGCTGTCGAGGTATGATGGAGGATTGTTGGTCAAATGAAAATCCTTGCGTTTCTATCCTTCCAAGCCATTGCCGCCAGTAGCATAAGGATGATAAGCTGAGATGATTTAGAGAAGTTCCTATATCTCCATTCAATTGCAAAGGTTCTCGAATGATGATTGGGGATGTAGCACTCTAAGAGAACAACAAAATCCCTTTCCAAATGATACAAATGAAAGGACAAAAAGAGAACAAATGATCTATAGTTTCTTATGTTTGGTGACATAGCACCCAGCCTCTAAGATGTTTCCCAATCTTCCGTCCTATCCTTGGTGTTTAATTTCTTTTTCCAACTTAACCACTAGAAGTATTTGAATTTTAGAGGCACATCAAGGCTCCAGATAGATGAAGCAAACTACATCTTTTCCCTCTTGTATTAAGAAACTGATAAAGTGAAGGCTCTTTTGCTACCTAATTTCCATACCACCCTATCTTCATGCCGATCCAGGGACACCTGGGCCAAAAGATGAGAGCGAGAGAAAGCATTTACCAAAGAGCGTATTTTCCTGGAGATCCTCCAAAGTTAATAAAAGAGGTCCATCAATGGTAAAACAAGTATCATAAAGCTGAATATTTTGCTGCATGATTGCTACATCTGAATGCTCTCACAAAGGAATTTGCGTTAGACTTAGTACCTAGGAAGTTGAGTTAGCGAATTCATTTGTTTGATTAGAGCCAGGCGAAGCTCATCACGTCCTAGGCTCTCCTAATGTCGGATCGATGCGATTTAATTCATAAGTTCTTGCAAGATCCTCGTAATCATGTGAGAAGGCATCCAATCAAATGGAATGGCTCCCCTAGAATTGTGTTTGATTCTGGTGATTTACTCTGGCACAAGAATCATGGCAGACATGATTCATGAGGGCTGTTGGATGTTCTATTCTGCAACAACAGGATGTCTTTAGCTTGAGAGGAGTAATGCATTGCTCAAAAAATACTGCAATGCATTTTGTCATGTTACATGGAGTAATTGAGGTCCGCCTCGAGATTGACAGCCACTTTACAATCAATCTCCGTGCACTAAGAATTTAGTTATCATCTTTGATTTCAATGGTCATTTTATATTTAAGTGAGTGAAATCGAAAGTATACTTGTGTAAATAACTAGCATCATTCTGTGAGAAACAAGCATAACTTTGTGAAAAATAGACCAAATTATGTAGAAGAACTAAATACAAATGCCTTATTCTGTACCTAATATGAGTAATCAGGAAAGGTATAAGGATGTGATTTCAAATGAGAAGCGGACCTGGCTTGGTGAGATTTCTGATACCATGGCGTCAGGGCAAACACACGGGGCATTCTGAAATCAGATAAGAGAGGAAATTATTGGTCACTCGTTCGACCAGCAAGGACGAACGTAGAGTTCCGCGTAGAATTATTTGCCTAACTTCATTTAAGGATATTGCATCTTGGCCGGCAGAAAGTCGATCTAGAACGGTGTTAATATTGTACTATCTAATTCCAAGCTAATCAACAATTTTGTCGGATAACATTACAAGTATATTTGATTGAGGGAGTTGGATTCTAGAGTTTGAATAGAAATGAGTGACTCCTATTTATGTCATTTAGTTGAGAGCGTCCTATTCTCATTCTGATTTTATAGGGAATAGGAATATCCGAATCCGCCAAAATGCAATCCTTAGTTTTCTATATGATTCAAATCTAATTTTGATTTTGACTACGAATTAAGAGGGTGCTTGGTTGGAGAAAGTGAGGGTCTGAAATCGGAATAGGAATGTGTGACTTCCATTCCAACCATTTGGTTAGAAGGAGTTCCATTCCGATTTCGATTTCTAGATGGAATGGGAATGGCCCAATCTACATAGAACGCAATCCCTATTTGCCTCTATGGATTCAAATTTTCATTCTAATTTCGATTCTGATTCCGGTCATAAACTAAGCGCTTCGAGGGGTTTGACCATTTCGATTCCGATTCTAAGCCATTCTGATTTTCATTCCGATTTCGATTACGAACCAAGCACCCCCCAAATGCATCAAGAGATATGGTCATTCTATTCTCATTTAAATTTATTTTGATTCCAATTTCAATCTCGATTCACATCGTGAACCAAACATGCTCTTATTGGAGTTTAGGGTGCATTTGATTCACCACTAAAATTGGAACGTAATGCATGGAATTGAAAATCGAAATAGCCATATCTTTCGATATATTTGGCTCGTGATTGGAATTGAAATTGAAATCGTAATGAAAAATTTGAATATTAAGAGAGAGTAAAGATTGAGTTTTAGGATTGCTTCTTATATAGCGGACCACTCCAAGAATTGGGCCTAGAGATAGGGTGATATATATTTGTTAGACCTGCGAGAGTCTTTATACCTCGATATCATGAGCTGTTTTCACACCAAAGTGATGTAATTGCTCGCTTGTAGCAAAAAAAAAAAAAGGATTGAGTTTTAGGAATTGGGGCAATTCCTATTTCCTCTTGGAGAAAATGAGAATGGAATTCTCCTAACTAAAAGATTAGAATAGGAGTCACTCATTTCCATTCTCATTTGAAAGTCTAACACCTCCCAACCAAACATACCCTTAATATTATTCGAGTATAAATTTCTCGAGTGAGTTATTTTTCGCTAACTGGAGTGCTTCGGCTTAAGACCAAGACAAGTTGATGCACATTATATGTCTGACTTGGGGAAGATAGTACAAGCCAATGATCCCATGTGATAACCGATCTCATTACCAACCGAGCGCTAATCTAACAGATATTGACTTTAGCTTTGCAAAAGCCAATTCGGACATCGGACCACACCGCCCTGAGGATTATAACCTCTTATGCATTTAACTGAATCGACCTCAAGCTATCAGCCATCTCAATGATGGGATTAGATCATCGAAATCTTTCAACGATTTTCAGAGCATGGATAACTGACATCCACGACTAACAATCATGATTTATAAGTTAGTGGGCAGATTTTTATCTTAACGCCCTATCCAATTAAGATCTAACAACCTACAATATTAGGTCCAATGGCCTACTAGATTTAGGTGTAACAGTTTATAGCTCCATTTCTATATAAAAAGATAACCAAATAATCTTAAAGCAAGCAAACATGCACACGAAGAAGAGTATCCACACTCCCATTCTATTTTATCTCTTTTTTTTTTCTGTTCTCAAACTCTGATTAACTTAAGCATCGGAGGGTCACTCATCAGAACATCTTTGGTATGTAGGGACTTCCATTGTAGGTTTCTCTAGAAAGAAGTATCTCTCCAATCTGATCCAAACTCTACATCGATGGGCGATTGACATCAGTCCGAAGGCTTGTAGTAACAAACGCCATCCAAAAGAAAATTACTATTTCGGAATTGGATGACATCACCTCCAAAAAAAAGGTCATATTTATGGATGGGGCACAAGCAGGTGTAGATAGAACAGCCACAGAAAGTATACGAATTGCTAGGTGATATATGACGGATCGACCATGCCGAACCGCATGGCAAACCAACAACATTTAATGAGGGTTGATATACCAACCCAAGCTTATCTCTAGTAGTTAAAAACCAAGAAGGGATACGACTCACTAGGATGTTTTGGGCCGAAATTTCCATTCATCATAATCTCCTTCATGGCAAGGCACTGTAGCGCCGATACGAGCCGTCAGTTGCACCATATGGTGTGAAAGGAACAACAGTCTTAATTAAGACAGGGACAGTGATCAAGGACAGTTATCTAGCTACTCACCGGTCTCTTGGAGTCCTGTAATACATACCATAGTCCTCGCCTCACCAAATTGACTCTATCTTCAATCTCATCCATTGTCCTAGGCTTGTATATTGTAACTTGCTTTTGTTTCCTCGCAACCATTCTTCCTAGTTTGGATGGAGATTGCCTCCTCCTTTTTCTCAAAAAAGTAAATAAATAAGATAAAAAAATAGGGGATATGATATGATGAGCGTATCCTTGTGTTAGCCCACGGTTTGATTCAGGTTCAACCCAATTGAAACCGTCCAATCCGTATTTGAAGACCCACAGATTGTAGCCGATCTAAAAATTAGACCTGATCTAAAATCCAGGTCGAGTCTGGGTCTTATATTTCTTCAATCTAGTCCGACCAAACCTAATCTATATATCATCCGATAAGAAATTGGTCCTGTTTATTTTAGTGGATTCTTTTTTATAATTCCCTAAAGTATATTAATATATATTTTTAAAAAACAATATGTAAACTCAAGATAGATTAATTAGATGATACAAAATTTTTGAATGAAAATTCAAGTCTAATTTGACTCTTTTAGTTTTATTTAAATTTTTTAATTATTTTATATTTAACCATTAATTGTAATATGTTAGCAATAAAAGAATAACAAAATAATTGTTTTGGGCTGCAAATCCAAAGTGACACGATCCTGAACCTAACCCCAACATTTTGAGTGGGATCTAGGTTATTCCTGGCCCCGACTTAACCAAATGACCCATGGGATCTAAATCTTTTTCATGGACTTGACTCGATCCGATCAACTTGTGGACTTGGTCAACATCCAAAATTATGACCTAATAATGAAATTAGGTCAGGTCATCATTAAGCTTGCGTATGTTTGACCTAATCCATTGGCAGCCATCTATTGTCTATTCAGGTGCCTTGCACGCCCTCGAGCAAATCCTTGTAGTTGTCACAAGTCACAATGTTGGTCCATGCCAACTCTCTTGTGGGTCCATGTTGGAGGCAGCCCACTTGGGCTGCAATTATGTTAGAGCAGTGTCATCCTGGTCATAAGCGAAAGGCCATTAGAGGGTCCGGCCATCAGTAATTTAATGCTTATGGAGCCTGGGGTCCTCGTCCGACTTTGTCCACAGCAATCTCGGCTGGTTCATTGGAACTAAGAGCAGATCTTGTGCTAAAAATTCTAATTCAAATTTCATAGTAGTAAATATTTAAACCTCATTTTAGATTTCTGTAATTAAAGAAAAATATTATCTAGTAAATAAATAAACATTGAAGATCCATATAATTCTAAATAAATCTGATTCTTTTTGCCAAATCTTCTTCAGATTTTAGATTATTTACGGTGGAGAGGATACTTAAATGTGCGATCAAAAGATTGGATTTTGAAATTATCAGAGCAAAAAACAAAAAAAAAAAAGGGAAGAAAAAAGCTGGTGGGAACTGCTCCCTGCCCATGTGAAAAAAGTACGAAGGCCAGGTCACTGATGACTTGAAGGAGTTCTTGGCCTTAACGGTGAACCGGACACCCCATCGCCCACTAGAGGAATTCCAGGATACTATACATGCACATGGACTACTCGAGTATGGCAGCACAGGTGGAAGTGGGGCGAGACAAAATAACCAAGAGCTTTCAAGCAAAATGATGCTATTTTAATTTTGATATGAATATTTCTCATCAGACTAGGAACTAGGGACATGTGATAACAAACTCCTCCCAAATGAACATGATTTTGGAAAGGGATGTTTTGTTAAAAATAAAGGAATCCGTTTGAGCAAATGGACCATGGTTTGTTTATCAAACTCTTCCATTTGCTCTTTCATTTTAATGTTTTAGTTTTTTATTTTCTTTTGTAATGTTAATGATCCTTCCAGTTTTGGCATCTCCATAAACTAAAAAGATATTTAATAAGAAGGGGATGATGAGGCTTAATCACTCTCAAATCTGATAATAATGGACATATAGAACTACTGATTCAAATCATTATAACGTATAAATCTCATATGTCATCCATGATTAAGTGAGGGGCATAGAAGAATAGAAGAAAAATCAAAATAATCTAAAAATTACGGGTGTTAGATTATTCGCATACCTCAAGAGTAAACTACCAAACCCAGCTAATGAGATTATTCACATTGAAGAAGATTTTGGGGTATGCTGTATTTTTCCATATTAGGGTTTGTTTAAGATGATTCTGTGCAACCCAATAGGATTCACAAGAACACAGGCCAAACAAGGCCTATTTCATAGTATTCACAAAATTTTTTTGAGTGGACCAATCCAAATCCCATAGGAAGAAAGGTCTTTTTTCCATCCTATGGGAATGGACAGGAAGAGTTGCAGTTGATATGGGCTGGTTTGGACCTCATATTCTAAAATTTTTGATGCATTTTGTGCGCATAATTTATCACATATGTACTGGATGGATCAAGCCCGATCTTTATAGAATTTTTAGCCCAAGCTTATAGAAATATCTAAACATATCCTTAATATTTTGTTGGAAAGGAAATACCGCCTTTAAAATTAAGGTGCTGAAGAGACACGCAGTCCTCCATCCAGTCGCTTTTTCTCACTATGATATCAGTTTTAGAGACAAAAAAATAGCAGCTGCCCTTGTAAAATGCCGCTTACAGAGACAAATGTGATATTGTATAATTAATTGGAGCATGAAATATAATTTTAGAGGCATAATATTGATATTTTCTCTGAAATAATAGCATTAGAGTTAATTTTTTCTTCCTATCCTTTGGATAAGGATATCTAAAGAACAATTTTGGTATAGCGTTGGAGTCGATGGCATACGGTATCACCGATTAGGTTTTAATTAAAGACACCACATGAATTTCTTAGAAGGAAAAAGGGGAGGGAAAGAAAGACTCCCAGCATGCATACCAAATTATAATCACTTGTTTTGTGTTAGGATCTCGAGGTATCTCACCAACTGCTTTCAATGTTTTTTAACAAATAATTATCTAAAAAATTCTGATATATATTGTTGATCCATTTCTTATTATTTTAAGCTTTTGGGATGCATTGATTAAAGCTTATATTTACTGGAGAATGCAAGTTCGAATTCCTTGCTAATTATTTATTTGATAATTTTTTTAAGATTATTGTTTAGTTAACATCATTTTTTATCTTATGATAAGTTAACATGATCATTAAGTTACATGGTCATTGTTAATGCCCTTCATCTTAATTATTTATTTAGTCAATCTATTGTTATCTTGGCTCATACTATGCTATTTATTTATTCAAATGGTAGAATAGAGAGGATTAATAAAGTTATTAAAAGTTTATGCATTGGGATAAATGCCAGGTTCATGGACCAATTAACTAAGATAAAGTAAAATAGTGGTTATAGTGGTTGCATTAGATGCCATAGGATGATGTATGATAACATAAAAGAGAAGTATTACTTTGCAAATTCGTAATTTCAAAATCAAAATGTTATTTCCTTGGTACATATACTTTAAAGATACTATTTATGTAGACAACGGAGGAATCAAATAAATACTAATATAACAACTAGAATAACGGTACATGCTTGCTCCACGGATAATCCGTGATATCGGTTAGCAGACATTGGCAGGAGGATGGTACATGGGGGGGGGGGGGGGGGGAATTACTCTTTCGGCGTTCCATTTACGACCAACGCTGCAACCCTGCGGTCGGCGTGATGGAACCGCCTGTTAATTAGAGCACGGGAAAAGCAAACAAGCAATTATGGAACGGGCATGCATGGAATTGTGCCTGTCACAGCACCAGCGGACGCTAGCTAATGAAAGCCTCCGGCGAGCAGGGACGGGGGGGGGGGAGGCTTAGAAGTCCTCTCCCGTAATGCCTTCTCCGAAGAGATCCCTAGCCTCTCTCCCACCCCCACCCTCAAGAAGCTCTGCCTCGACAATAACCTCCTCTTCGGCCCGATACCCTTGAGCCTGGCAGTGCTCTCCGTACTTTGGCATTTGGAGCTCTGGATGAATGAACTCACCGGTGAGATCCCAGATATCCGTCCCATCCAAAATCTCACCTTCCTCGACGCCAGCTACAATGCCCTCTTTGGTGGGGAGATTGCCAGCATCTTTGGTGGAGATCTCATCCACAACGGGTTCTTGGGGGCGGTCCCTGCGACGACGTTCGAGCACCCGTCTCAAACAACTGATCCTGGCCTACGATCTGTTCAAGCCGGTTTCAGGCTTGTGAAATGGCAGTTTGGGGAGCTAGCTCATCGCGTTGGACCTGGGACACGACCACCTCAGGGGGCTCCTGTCAGTAGTTCTAGAACAAAAATCATATCGGACCGGTCTAGTTTTATGAAATGTTTTTTTTTTTTTTTGCCGCATCTTAAAGTGAAAATCTAAAAGCCAAAATATGAATTAAAATTTTTCTACTGATGGAGTCTGTTAGCTTCATAATCAAAATAATAAAAAAAAATAAAATACATATCTAAAAAAAATTCCTTGTGACTATTGATATTCTTTTTCTTTCTTATCAAATCTCTCCATCCATTATTTTTTCATCGAACCATTTCTCCAAACTGTAAGGTCTTCCTTCTGAGTCTTTTTTTTCTATTACGAACCCCATGCACCATCTCTCGTATTCATAAGATCTTCCTAAAGTCTTTTTTTTCTCTTTTAAATTCTTCTTCTTTTCTAAGATTTTTGTATCTAAAAATTTATGAAAATTATGTATTATTTTATCTAGAGATATGTATTAGGATGTCGAATGAATATTTTGTATTGATGAATACCATATTCAGTAAAGTATATATCAATTTATCTATAGGTGTGTACTGGATCGTTGATGAATGTGTATCAAAAAAACTTACAATATATATCAATAAGCCGTCTAGTATGTATCATTTACTTATATACTATATAATAATGAGTGCTATGTTCTGAAAACTATGTATTGATTTATCTAAATGTATGTATTGGGACATCAAATGAATATTTTGGTAGGTGTGTTTCAACTAGTCATATATTGTATGCTGGTGAATATTAAATTTAATAAATTATATATTAATTTAATAATATGTGTATATTGAGTTATTGCTGGATGTGTATCAAAAAAGTTTATAGTATATATCATCTGACCGTATATTTAATATGAATCATATGATCATATAGTATGTATCGTTAAAAAATATATGCTGAAAATAAAAAAGAAAGATGATGTCTTAATCACAGGATTAATAACTTTATTAGTAGTAAAAAATTTTATCTTTTAAACTTATTCTTTTAAAATTGGTGTGAAAAAAATTGTGGCAAATTATAAAACTTCCCATATGATTTTTAAAAGTGCTCGGCCCATATGATTTTTGTTCCGTTCCTATGTTCGATGCCCCGTCTCTCGGCATTGCCGTTGGAGGACAACCGGTTCACGGGGATGATCCCGACCCAGCACGCGGTCCGGGCGGTCGGGGCTGGGGGCTTGGTGCGGACAACTGTTTGTTTGAGTGCCCGCCCGAATTTTTCTTTCTGCGAGAGGGGAAGGCAGAAGCCGCCCACCACTTGCCGGGAGTTCAACCCGGTGATACCGTGAGACATGGTTCATCGGAAAATTAGAAACTATCGGCTTCTGTAGTACATTTTTTGTCTCTCTTAATCTGTGTGCGTTAATCTTTTGTTGATGTGAGCGGAGGACTGGGTGTTCGTCGGTGTAAAAAATCGGGGGGTTTCTGATTGTGGAGGAATAGATTTTTTAGATTTTGGAGTGCGTTGTAGCAGGGTTTGGTTCCAGAGAATCTGAGATTGGATTTGAAATATTCGAGAGTGGTTGAGGATGGATACTCGTAGTTGCACAGACAGCAATAGAAGATCCACATTTAGATGCGGAGACGGATTTAGGTGTTAATGGTGGCTGGCACTGAAAGTACGGATATAGCCAAATCTTTAAGACACGTTAGATATTCCTGATTTCCCCATTAAATGCTAGCTAACTATTTCCTATTAAATGTTGTCCATGGCTAACTATGGTAGAAAAAAAGCGGCCAGCTATTCCTGCTTTCTCATTAAATGCTAATCATAGCTAATTATGATTTAGTGGAGGAAAAAGCACTAATCATGGCTAATCATGAATCATGATTTAGTAGGATATAGATAAAGGCTCTATTTAACGGGCACTGGGTAGGAGCTTGTTAAGATTACATTTAATGCTCAATTCAGACAGTAATAGTCTCCACTATCTCAATTTACATAACTTAGCATTTATTACTGATTTTTTTTTTTAATGATAAAATTGCTCGTGAGAATCCAGCCAAAATAATTCAGCTATTTGTGCACAGAAATTTTTTGGATTTGAAAATGGGATCCTCTGCATACTCAAAAAGTACCATAGGATGCTGTGCATACTTTGGGACGTCCAACAAAAGATAGATAATTATGTGATATTTATTTAATCTATTCAAATACCTCTAAGATTTATTTATTCTTATTTTTTTAATATTTTAATATACGTGCGTAAGCGCACACGCTGATATTTATCTAATTTGTTTAAGATTTATCTATTTCTATTTTTTTAGTATTTTAACATGTATGTGTAAACGTATGGACATCTTCGAAGGTCAAAAATAAAAATTAAAAGCATAAGTTTTAATCGTTCACAAATGGTTGAACTATTTGGGTGGGTTCTTATGGCCAATTTTGCCATTTGAAAAAATGCTAAGTTATGTAAATCAAGATAGTGGAGACTATTACTTTCTAAATTGATCATTAAATATAATCTTAACAAGCGCCATAGTGGTGCTAGTTAAACGGACCTATAGATAAATCTATAAAAATTCCACACATTAGCCACTCCTAATTCTCACAGATATAGCTAACTATTCTCCATTGAATGCAGAGAAAAAAAGCCATCAGCCATTCTGGTTTCTCATTAAATGTTAACCATGGTTAATCATAGTTTAGTAAGTAGAAAAGCCACTGACCGTTAGTTATGCTTTGATAGCCTTCCACACTGTGCTTAAAAAAAAAAATCCGTATGTCACGGTTGCTGCTAATGTTCAGCAGCCTTTCAATGAACAAAGAGAAAACATGCATGCGGGTTGAGGACATCGGGTGAGGGATTAGTTAATAGAAAGAATAGGTGGAAAAAAAAGTGAGGGATCCATGAACAAAAAAGATAGGAAAAATAGATTTGGGTTATTGAGAAAATGGATCCAATTATTAGATTAATGGGTGCAGTAATCAGGGTACGCATGATCAAGAAACAGGTTTACAGATCCACTATTATTGGATCATATTGGATTAATGGCTAATTGGGTTAACAGATCGTTGAAGCCGGGTTGGTCTAGTTGGAATCATGATTTGGTTTGGGCTAGTTGTCGGGGTTAGGGTTAGGGAACAGGCTAGGGTTGGATCTAGGGCTTGGATTAAAATCTGGGTTTGGGTAAGGTCTGTACATGAGTTGGGTGTAGTGGTTATGATTAGTGGTCTGGTTAGGGTTAAGGGTTAGTGATTTAGTTAGGGTTAGGAGCCCGATTAGGCTTTTAGGGTTGGGGTTAGGGCCTAGTTAGTTTTCGAGTGGGGTTAGGTTTATAACTTGGGTTAGGGTTCAGCTTAAGGTTAGGGCTAGAACTCGAGTTAGAGTTGGGGTTGGAGATAGGGCTGTGGAGAAGGTGGGATTGGAGAAGACGATGGAAAAAAAATAAAAATAAACCATGGAGAAGAGGAGGAGAAAAATGTAAGAAGAAGTAGATTAAAAAAATAATAAGTAACAGAATATGAAGAAATTCAGAAATAATTGATAGTGGAGAGGATATGTACCTTGAATAGGTTAGGTCGGAGATGGGAGTACATGTCTCGGGGAAGGCATGCTCTGATGTACCATCTCGCAAGAAGAAACGAGCAAAAAAAAAAAACCAACAGATCCGATCCGATGGCATGCTAGTCATCCTCCCTGGCCATGTAATTAACAACGGAAAGCATGATGATCAGAAAAAGGTCGAGAGTCTATTGCCTGTTCGGTCGCTCCAAGCATCTCAGTCGGTGGGGCTCTGTCCGATGGGACTAGTGGGATCCAGTCGGAGATCAGAAAGGTGAGAAACGGGTGGTAGAGGGGAGAAGCAGCAGGGGTGGGGGGCAAAGGGATGGGAAAGATGGTGGTTGAGAGAGGGCCGGGAGGGGGGGAGGGCGGGCGGGCGGTGGTTGGGAGATTGGGACACAGGGTGGAGGGGGGAGTGGCGGAGGGGAGTGACAAAGGGTGGGAGTGGTGGAGATCGAGAAGGTGGGTGGCCGCCATGGAGAGTTGGGGGGGAAGGCGGTGATTGAGAGAGGGTCTGGAGGGGGAGGGTCAGCGGTGGTTGAAAGATCAGGAGGTGAGGTGGAGGAGAAAGTGGCAAAGATGAGCGGCAAGGGGTGGGAGCGATGGAGATCGAAAAGGTGGGTGGCCGTCAGGGTTGGGGGGTGGGGGTTAAAGCATTGGAAGGTTCTACAAAGAGGTTATAGGGGGAAGAAGAGGAAGGGTTACGGTGACGAAGATAGCTGGAGAGAAGAGGGAATAGCCGAAGAGAGAAGGCTATTGTGATCGGGAGGGAGCCAAAGAAGAATGGGAGGTGGGGAAGGGGTGGCAGTGGATTGAGAGAGAGTCACAGAAGAGAGGGAGAGGGGAAAGAGGCGGCGGTGGGTAAGTGGGGAGGGGTTAGGGTTAGAAAAATTTAAATAGGGAGGTGTATAATAATTTATGTGCCTCGGTCCCATGAAAGTAAGAGGCGGAAAAGCATGCGGTCGTATCCTTAAAAATAACATGCGTGAATATTTCTGAATTTATTTCTGTGCAAGCATCCTCATAGTTTTTCTATGAGTGAACTGTCCTGTTTTAGATTTTTTTTTTTGTTTGGTTTTTTGTTGCATGTTTATATATCTATGATAGTTTAGAGAGTTTAAAAAATTATTAACATAGGAGATAATGGTTTGGATTTTGTGTTAGATATGTATATACATGTACATGAATGCATATATATATATATAGATACACACACACATATATATATATATATATATATATATATATATATATATATATATATATATATATATATATATATATATATATATATATATATACATACATACATACATACATACATACACACACACGCACGCACGCACGCACGCACATATATACATATATACATACACACACATATACATATATACATATATATATATATACACACACACACACACACACACACATATAGGGTTTAATTGAATTAAATTGTTTCTATGGTTTTCTTTGGTCATTTATTATTTGTTCAAATTTTTAAAAGAATTAGGTGAAATATGCTTTATTTATTATAATTACAAAAATTACATATATAAAAAAAATAAGTTATATAGGAATTAATTTTAAATTACTTTTTATACATGCGTTCTCATAGTTTTTGTATAGTTGAACTGTTAAATTTTTTTTATGAAGATTTTTTTTTCTTTTTATTTTTTTGATTTTTGTATTAGATAGTTATGCATCATACTTTGAAAAATTTATAATTATTAATAAATTTTAGAAAAAGAGTTAGAATAGTAGATAATAAATTGATTTTTTTTTCTTGGTCAGTACATATATACATACACATCGACACACACACAGGTATATACATGTATATACATGGATATGTGCATGTACATATACACACATATATATACACATGTATAAAGTTTTATTAAAATTTGATTATTTATGTATCCTTTTGTTATTGTTTATAATTTCTTTATTTTTTTTGTTAAATTGGCTGCACTATTCTATTATTTTTTTTAAAAATCTTTATAATCATGATTCTAATAAATTTTTTATGTCTATGTAGTTTAGATGAATATTTTGAAAAAATTGAAGATTAAATTTTTTTTTTTAAATTTTATGTATTAATTAACGTCCGCAGCGTAGTGCCGGTTAAATGCTAGTATTACATAAAAGTCAAGGATCAACTCGGTAACGCGTAAGGAGACACAGGACAAAGCGAGATTGCCATGAAAAGAAGTGGCAGGGGCAGCAAAATTGAGGTCGGGCTCGTGGATAAGGATGGCCTCCTGGCTTGTTTTTATTTGCAAACCCATGGAATGGAAAGAGAGAAAAGTCACAACATTAGCTTGCTTCTTTTTTTTTTTTTGGGTAAAGGATTGCCCATACTTTCATTCCTGGAGTCAAATTTTTTAGCTGTGCAAAGCTCCTGCCTGATATTCCAAGGATAAGCAGCAAAAGAGAACTTTATGAAGGAAAAAAGAACACTCGGGGACCAATTTTGAAAGAAAAGTACTTTAATTTTATAGATAGATTTTTATTTGATTATTTTTAGACCGAATTATCCTTCCATGTATCTAACAATATGTGTCCTGGTCACAATACATATTATCATAAAAGTCAGAATCAACTCGGGTAACGTGATACCTTACCAAAAAAAACAAAAAAAAACTCGGCAACCTGATAGGAGGCACAAGAGAAAGGAGGTTGCCAAGAAAAGAAATTGTAGAGGGGCAGCAAAATCGAGGTGGGGCGCATGGATAAGGAGCTAGTCGCTATTAGTAAACGCATGGAATGAGAAGAGAGGGAAGTCACAACATTAGCTATCTAGCTATCGTGGGCATCTCAGTGGAAACGAGTCACTTTGATGACCGCAGGCAACAATGTGGTTGGACCATATGTTAGTATGTTACGAGCTCATTGTAGGATAAAAGCAATTCAATTGCAAAAAGGTCTGAAGAACTTATCCAGAGATTTTTTTTTTTTTTTTTTTATAATCGATCAATAATGAAAAAAATTATTATCGGACCGTCATCATCTGTTACGTACATATATTGGGACATCCATCATAAAAAAGACGGTTATGTGATGCTTATCTAAATTGTTCAAATATCTCTAAAATTTATTCATTCTTTTTTTTTTAGTATTCTACGTGCGCGCAGTCATCCATCTATTGATGAATATTTTTGAAGCATATTCGACCATAATTCTTCCTATGATCGGTTCGACGATAGAAATTTTATCCCTGAGAGGGGTGTAGAAGTTAAAATCATGTATTAGATCACCCCCTTGCCTCCTGTAGTTTTCATTGCAGGTAGAAGTAAGTTTTTGATGAAAAGGCTCGATAATTTTTTTTTCTTTACTTTCTTTTTGACGAAAGAAGCTGCCAGGATTTTTGGAACTCTCGTTCTGTCTTGTTTCTCTTTTCGAATTATTTTTTAATTAATATAAAAAAAATTATTTATTTAAATAATTTAATTTTTAATTTATTTATCAGATTGATGCAAAATTGATAAAACACCATTTTGAATGACGTTTTCTCATTGCCACATCACCCCTATTTTTCACGTAGACCACGTAAAAAAAAATAAAAATAAAAAATATCAAATAATATGGTATTTTCAAAAATACCATTTCAAATGGCGTTGTTAAAAACGCGATATTATTTGACGTTTTTTATTTTTTCTCCCAAAAAAAATAATAAAAAATAAAAAAAATAAAAAAAAATTAAATTTATAAAAAAATAAAAATTTTAATTTTGATAAAAATAAAAATTATCATTTAAAATTAGTATCTCAATTTCAAATTATTTTTTTAAAAAAAATATCTAAAAAAAATTGGTGTAAAAAAAATAAAAATACCATTAAAAAAAAATCGAAAAGAAATAGAAATTATAATTCTAAAATTAATTTAAAATTAATTTTTAAAAAAAATATCTCAAAAAAGATCTTAAAAATACCATAAAATAAAAAATACCATAAAATTAAATTTTCAATTATATTTTTTTTAAAATATCATAAAAGAAAAAAAAATGAGAAAAAATTGAGAAAAAAATAAAAATTATAATTTTGAATGAATTTTAAAAAATAAAAATTCTAATTTTAATTCAAATAAAAAAGATAATTTTAAATTATTTTATCCATTTAAAATTAATTTAAAAAATCTAAAAAAAGTCTTAAAAAATTTAAAAAATAAATAATACCATAAAAAAAGAAAAAATGAGAAAAAAATGAGAAAAAAATAAAAATAAAAATTTTAAATTTTAAAAAATTAAAATTTTAATTTTAATTCAAATAAAAACCATCATTTCAAATTAGTTTTTTCGTTTCAAATTAATTTTTAAAAAAATATTCAAAAAAATAAAAAATAAAAAATAAAAGAACCATAAAAAGATAAAAAATTTAAAAAAATGAGAAAAAAATAAATTATAATTTTAAATTTAAAATAAATAAAATTTTTAATTTTAATTAAAATAAAAAATATTATTTCAAATTACTTTCTCTATTTCAAATTAATTTATTTAAAAAATATTCCAAATAAATGAAAAAAATAACTCAAAAAATTTTCATAAAAACATAAAAAATGGTAAAAATGGGGAAAAAATAAAAATTATAATTTTAAATTATAAAAAAAATTAAAATTTTAATTCAAATTCAAAAAAAATAAAAGAAAAAAAATGCCATAAGAAAAGTGAAAAAAAAGAAAAAATATGAAAAAAAATAAAAATTGCAAATTAAAATTTTTAAAAAATAAAAATTTTAACTTTAATGAAAATAAAAAATATCATTTCAAATTAGTTTTCCCATTTAAATTATTTTTTAAAAAAATATTTAAAAAAAGAAAAAATTATTGTAAAAAAATAAAAAATACCATAAAAAAAAGAAAAAAGGGAAAAGAATTGAATTAAAAAAAAATAAAAATTGTAATTCTAATTTTAAAATAAAAATTATAATTTTAAATTTAAAAAATTAAAAATTTTAATTATAATTCAAATAAAAAATCATAAAAAAATAAAATTTGTAATTATTAATTTTAAAAAAAAATTTAACTTTAATTCAAATAAAAAATTATCATTTTAAATTACTATGCCTATTTTAAATTAATTTTATTTATTAAAAAATTACATAAAAATAAGTATTGAAAAATAAAAAAATTAAAAAAACCATAAAAAAAGAAAAAAAATGGTGGAAAACGCCATTCCCTTTGGCGTTTTTGATGCTTAAAATCCAAAAAAAAAATCTTCTCCCTCTTCTCCGGTGTTTCTCCGATATTTTCTCCTCTCCGGCGGCACGGCGGTGACCTCCCAGTGGCAGTGAGCTCCCTCCTCTCTCTTTCCTCTTCCTCTCTCCCTCTTCCTCTCTCTCTCTTCCTATTTTTTCTTCGCCGTCGTGATAGAGGGCCGGCGGCGTGCCGGCGGGCCCCGACGGTGTGCCTGCGGGCCCCGGCGGTGGCCCCCCGCGGTGGGCCCCGGCCCTCCCCTTCCCTTGGCCGGCCCCCTCTTCTCCCTCTTCCTCTCTCTCCCTTCCACTCTTTCTCTCTCCCTCTTTTTCCTTGGTCGCCGGCGACAGAGGGCCGGTGGCGAGCTGGCGCACCCCGACGGTGGCCCCCCGTGGCTGGCCCCGGCCCTCCCCTTCCCTTGGTCGGCCCCCTCCTCTCTCTCTTCCTCTCTCTCTCCCTCTTCCTCTCTCTCTCCCTCTTTTTTCTTAGCCGCTGGCAACAGAGGGCCGACGGCGGCCCCCCGCGGCTGGCCCCGGCCTACCCTTCCCTTGGCTGGCCCCCTCCTCTCCCTCTTCCTCTCTCTCTCTCCCTCTTTTTCTTTGGCCGCCGGCGACAGAGGGCCAGTGGCGGCCCCCCGCGGCGGGCCCCGTTCCTCCCCTTCCCTTGGTTGGCCCCCTCCTCTCCCTCTTCCTCTCTCTCTCTCCCTCTTCCTCTCTCTCTTTCCCTCTTTTTTCTTGGCCGTCGGTGACAGAGGGCCGGTGCGCCCCGACGGCGGCCCCTCACGGCGGGCCCCGGCCCTCCCCTTCCCTTGGCCGGTCCCCTCCTCTCCCTCTTTCTCTCCCTCTTCCTCTCTCTCTCTCTCCCTCTTTTTCCTTGGCCACAGGCGATAGACGGCCGGCGGCTCCCCGCGGCGGGCCCCGACTGCCCCCCCGACGATGGGCTGCGACGGGCCCCTACGGCGGCCCCCCGACGATGGGCCGAGTGGGCCACAGCAGCGGGCCCCGACGGCCCTTCGGCGACGGGCCCGTGCGGCCCTGCGGCGCCCTTCTTTTTTGCCCTTGTCCAATTATTCAGAGTCCTATAGTGACTTCTCCTAAATCTTCTGCTATGGTGACTTCTCCTTTGCTAGAAGTAGTGGTAAGTGCGGGAGACGATACTTATATAGAAAACGATGACTGGATAGTTGGTGGAATAAATTATGATAATCTAGGTTTTGAGTCAGATGAAAGCGGAGATGAAAACTATTGGATGGATGAGGATAGTAGCAGTAATGATGATGATGGTGAAGATGAGAATGATGATGATGATGAAGATGATGAATGATGATGATGAGAATGGGATATTTTCATTAGCATATGCAATTGTGGATGAGGAAACGACCGCAAGTTGGAATTGATTTTTTTTCCAGCTCAGAACACATATCGTCAAAGATAGAAATGTAATATGCTTAATTTCTGGCACGCATCCAGATATATTAAATGCCATTGCAGATGAGTCTATTGAATGGAGTCCACCACGTGCCTATCACCGATACTGCTTAACATATATCTGCAGTAATTTCAACACTCATTTTAAAAATGTGCAACTGAAAAGAGCAGTATGGCAAGCAGGAAGCACTCATCAAGTTCGCAAGTTCAACTTTATTATGGGTAGGATCAGAACAGTGAATGAAGAGGCTTGAAATTGGTTGTCCGAGATAGAAAAGGAGAAGTGGATGTTGGCGCATGATGATGGCCTGCGCTATGGTGTCTTAACTATAAATATGTCAGAGGTTTTTAACAGTATTTTACGAGGAGCTAGAAATGTGCCAATTACAGCTTGTGTTCAAATGACGTTTTATCGTCTTGTGAACTACTTCAATACGAGGTATGCCCAAGTTTTGAGATATGTAGAGGAGAATCCAAATAATCTTTTTACTTCTCATGTTACAATTAAGATTGCTGAAGATCAAGTTAAAGCTAACCAGTATCGAGTAACAGCATTCAACCTTCAAAGAGATATATATGAAGTACTTACGAGGAGAGCAAGCGCAGGGTTACGAGGTGAAAAAATTTTTCATACTGTTACTTTAGCTGAAAGAAAATATTCTTGTGGAAAGTGGAGCATGTACAAATATCCATATTCACATATTTTAGCTGTGTCAAGAAATTGCTGTACATTTTAGTGATTTTGTGGATAATGCATATATAATTACAGCATATATGAATGCTTAGAGCGGTGATTTTAATCTATTACCACATGAAGATTATTGGATGCATACATGTATGTTCAAATGTATTCCTGATCATCATCGTTTGAGATCCAAGTAGAAAGGTAGACCAAAGTCAACAAGACTACGAAATGAGATGGATGAGAGGCAAATAAGAAGTAAGAACCACTGTGGCATTTGTAAGAAACAGGGTCATGACCGCCGCCGTTGTCCTAGGATACTTTAACATACTTCAACTTCAAGCAGTGGAAGAAATTAAAGACTCCGAAGATATATTTTCGTCATTGTTTTATATATTTTGTGAGATTGTATTTGAATATACATGTTTAATATCCTGAGATGAACTGAATTTTATGTTTAAGTTGTATTGTGTGACAATATTGTGTTTAAAATATATTTTTCATAAAATGAATGGCTATCATATCATATTTCTTATTTTTTAATACACTTATGATAATATCATTATTTTAGATTCATTAGCGTATTATGGCTTACGATTCGCGGTATCCCAGTCCTCGAGACAGCAGTATTCTTACATTGCAGGAGCACCATCGATCACAGACTATTTTAGATGGCGGCGTAAGCATTCCAATCCTATTTACTATTTAAATTTTTTTTTGAAAAGTCATATACATTATCTAATTATTATATTTTATTACAGGAGCTCAGACATCTTCGTCTACGATGATCCGATGCTGACTTCTGGAGGACAGAGGACATCCCACATAGAGTGCTGGATTATTTATGATATCTTGGATTATATGGAGTATATTGGATCAGTCGTATACAGATGGACGTTGATCTTATTACTGCTTTGCTTGGGAGATGGCGTCCAGAGACACACACATTTCATCTTCCATTTGGTGAGGCGACCATCACTTTACAGGATGTCAGCATCCTTACTGAACTACCAGTTGACAGTGATCCAGTTATCGGAGTTGATCCCACACTTACCATTCCGGAGTGGCAGGCTTTGTGCTTACGATTGCTAGGGTTTGAGCCCGACGCACACTTTTTCGATCATTCACGACTCAGGATTGAGTGTTTGGATGATCGTTATCGACATTTTCATATTGCGGATGATGCACCAGAGGAGATGGTGCAGCAGTATGTTAGGGGTTAGGTGCTGCGATTGTTAGGTGGTGTCCTGTTACTCGATACTTCATTGAATAAGATGAAGTTGATATTTTTGCCATTATTAGAGGATTTAAACTTTGATCGTAGACTCAGTTGGGGCAGTGCAGTACTAGCTTGCCTGTATAGAGCTATGTGTCGAGATTCTTATACTGATCAAAGCAAGATTGGTGATTATCTTGTATTATTACAGATATGTGAATTAAAAATTTTTATTTTTAATGTTCAATTATATTTCAAATATTGGGTATATCATGTATGATTTTTTTGAAATTTACAGATTTGGATATGGGAGCGTATGCCAACTATCAGTCCATTACGACGACAGTTGCTCGAGATGCCATAAGAGCAGCATGATCCTGATATTCCATTCAGACTGGATGGACCATTGAGATATAGGTATAAAAATATTATTTTTTTTATTTAAAACTTACTATTTTAAATTCGATAAAATTTATTTAACATAAGTAGATTGTGAAACAGATGGAACGTTGCATTCAACGTTCATCACGTATCGACGAGAGTGGCACGGGTTTATAGGTGCCAGTTGGATACATTAGTTGATACATATAGACGGATAAATTTTAAATTTTTTACAAATATCATTTTACAGTATTCATAATTTATTAAACTTTTAGTTTACTAATTATTTTTATTTTAACTCTATCAGTTTTTGTGGGAGCCATATATAGATGAGATATTGGTATATTACCGCAGATGTGTACAGATGGACATGACATATGGACTGCTAGGGTGCCACTTATTTATTTTGATGTGGTAGAATGGCATCTTTTCGATCGTGTCCTGCGGCAGTTTGGTCAGATTTAGGATATCCTAAAGCAATTTGATACCAGTCAGGGATTTCATCGTATTGATCGATGAGAGAGAACTCGTATTGACTGGTGTATCAGACATGCAGAGTACATCGATATTTGGGATGCACGTCGAGATCACATTGTTCATGGTGATCCCATTTTGAGAGGCCGTTCATATACCGATGACTACATAGCTTGATTTTTTAGCATTACAGTGCGAGTCATTGGACAGCCTCGGTATGCAGTTTCCGGATACGAGGGCGAGAGTTCTGCTATACGTCTTTTGGTAAGACTATGAAAATTTATTTATGTTGTTTGTGTTATATTTTTATTTTATATTTTACAGTATATTGACTGTTTTATTTTTATTTTGCAGACTGATTCTATGTCGGATCTTGTGTTGGACGCTCGTCGTGCTTTATCTATGACTGATGAGGATGAACGGATTCGGATACTACGTGAGATAGAGAGAATAAGTTTCGGAACATTGATGGCGATTGGTGTTGATCCATATAGCTGTGCATCTTGGTATGGAGCAACCGATGCGCCAGATATAAGATATACGCCATCATCATATGTTCCACATATGCCATCATCGCATATTCCGCAGATGTCATCATTAGATGCTGCACAGATGCCACCGCCTTTTGATCCACAGATGGCAGCGCCTTCTTCTTCCTACATCCCTTGGATGACATCATCGAATACCAGTTGGCCACATGAGTATGATATTTTCTTTTCAGGCCCATCCGTATATCCAGATGAGAGGGTTGAACAGGTCGCTCAGTCCGTAGATGATCCGACAGCATCCATTATTCCTAAGCAGCATGACCAGCAGATCTCCTCCACTGATATAGGGGAGGAGCCATCACAGCAGGAGTAGGAGCAGCCGTTGAGGACCTTCCTGAGAAGGTCCAAGCGACCATGGGCACCACGATGTCCTTGTGAGACTTAGTCTTTTTTAGATTTGTACTTAGTATTTTTGAAATTTTTATTGTACTATTTTTTGTATGCTTGATATTTTTATTCTATTTAATATTATTAATTATTAATTATATTTTATATTATTTAATTTTAAGTGATCGGATATTATGCTTTGTGGATATGGTTATATATACTCTAATATGTCTTAGAACATTAGGAGAGAAAAAGTTATACTAAAAGGACTATAAAAATTATAATGTAAATAATAATAATATATCAGATAATTTAATTATGAGATGAATCGGATCGCACTGGTATATCTCGATCTGGTATGGACACAAACAGCTACGTACGGTGCGGTATTAAAAAAAATTTGAGTTAAAATTTTTATTTTTTTAAATTCAAAATTATAATTTTTATTTTTTTCTCATTTTTTTGATATTTTTTATGATATTTTTTATTTTTTTAACCCCCACAATTTTTTTTGGGATATTTTTTAAAAAAATTAATTTTAAATGAAAAAATAATTTGAATTTATGTTTTTTATTTGAGTTAACATTTGAATTTTTATTTTTTCCTCATTTTTTTCTCATTTTTTACTTCTTTGTTTGGAATATTTTTTTTAAAAAAAATTGAAATGAAAAAAGTAATTTAAAATGGTATTTTTTATTTTAATTAAAATTAAAAATTTTATTTTTTTAAATTAAAAATTATAATTTTTATTTTTTTCTCATTTTTTAAATATTTAGCTCTTTTATGACTTTTTTTATTTTTTATTTTTTTGACATATTTTTTTAAAAAAAATTAATTTGAAATTGGAAAAATAATTTGAAATGATGGTTTTTATTTTAATTAAAATTAAAATTTTTATTTTTTTAAATTCAAAATTATAATTTTTATTTGGCTCTCATTTTTTCTTTTTTTATGGTATTTTATATTTTTTTAATTTTTTAAGATTTTTTTGAGATATTTTTTAAAAAAAATTAATTTTAAATGTACAAAATAATTTAAAATTATTTTTTTTATTTGAATTAAAATTAAAATTTTTATTCTTAAAAATTCATTCAAAATTATAATTTTTATTTTTTCTATTTTTTATGATATTTTTTTTAAAAAATTAATTTGAAAAGGAGATTGTAATTTTAAATGATCATTTTTATTTGAATTAAAATTAAAATTTTTATTTTTTAAAATTTTAGAATTATAATTTCTATTTCTTTTCGATTTTTTTTAATGGTATTTTTATTTTTTTTACACCAATTTTTTTTAGATATTTTTTTAAAAAAATAATTTGAAATAGAGATACTAATTTTAAATGATAATTTTTATTTTTATCAAATTTTTATTTTTTATAAATTTATTTTTTTAATTTTTTTTAATTTTTATCATTTTTTTGAGAGAAAAATAAAAAATATCAAATAATATGATGTTTTTAAAAATATCATTTGGAATAGCGTTTTTAAAAACGCCATTTCAAATGAAATGGTATTTTTAGAAATACCATATTATTTGATATTTTTTATTTTTAATTTTTTTTTACGTGATCTATGTAAAAAATAGAGGGTGACATAGCGATTATAAAACGTCATTCAAAATAGTATTTTTTTGATTTTACATCAATCTGATAAATAATTAAAAACTAAATTATTTAAATAAATAATTTTTTTTTATATTAATTAAAAAATGGATTCTCTGTCTTCTCCCCTTGTATATATCTTTCACGTGTGGTCCATGGTTCATTTCCCTTTCCTTTCCTTACGAGACTAGACTGCGTTTTTGAAGTTTGAACCTTTCCTTTCCATCAACGTTGGGTTCCCGTCACCCGTGTATAGCTTGTTTCCCTTCACGTTCTAGCAATTAAGGCTCTTTATTGAGTTGTCGGTATAAGTTCAAAGGATTGGTTGAGTCGTTTGATGCCCATGCCTGCAAGTTGGGTTGGTCGGGCCCCAGACTCCAGAAGGTACGTAACATCAGCCAAACCAAAAGAAACGAGATCCAAATCCTGTTTTCTTCTCTCAGCCGTACTCTAATTCCTCAACTGGGGACCGTGTCAGCCGGAATATGGGCATATAAGGGAACGCCAAGCCGGCATATGAGGTAAATTCGGTCAGGATGTCACCAGTGGGTTGAGCTTGGATGTCAGCCAAGCTTGGACCAGCAATCAGTAGTGAGTCCAGTAGGTAGGCAGAGCTTACTTGACACAGTACCCAAATCCATTACTTCACTATAGTCAATTTAGAGTCTTCATATCTATCATTTTTCTCCATGATGGGAAAATAATTGACTTGCATGCCAGAAGTTTATTATATCTGAATTACCTTCATAAGTTAAACTGAAATACCGCACTCCTTGATTTGTCCTTAACAATCAGATTCCTATCCGATCTATATAATCACCACATTTTTCATTTCTTCGTCAATCCAATCCTGTAATCCTACCTCTCTCTTCTTTATCAAATTCAGAATCCAGAATCTGCGGCCAGAATTTTGATGTAGCGAGTCTACGGATCATAATTGGTTCCATTCTGGAGTTGGATTTTTACACAAACATCTTGCATGCTACGTGCAAAAGCTGGCACTCTTAAATGAACTACAAAGTTGATCCCCGATCTTGGACTCGGGCTGAACCACTCAGCTCTATCCCATGTTTAGGCCAGGTGTGAACTAGCTTATTTGTAGCAGGATCATCAGTAGTACCCAGGTTGGCTTATAAACGTTAGATTCTTAGAGATGTTGGGAGTATGCCTGAAAATTAGTGAAGAAAAGATCCAAATCTTACCCAGATCATTGCAAATGATGCTGCCCTTGTTCCTAGAATCATAAGGCCATATTCTCCTTGTGTCAACTTTATCCGCTAGGGGTTCGGGTTGTATCTTTCATGCGAAAGAAGGATTCACAAATTTATATGCACCGTTGGATCACATGGTGGCCGATATGAGATCCGTGCAGCCAGATGAAAGGGAGATTTTGGAGTGCTTTGATAGCTGTGCTAGGTATGCCCGACGGTGTATGTTCGCACCCTGATTCCCACTCTTTTGTCCCAGGCTGGCCGGACAGCTCAACAACGGGTGTCACAAACCGGAAGCGAGCCCACTGCATTTTCCCTCTCGAGCCACGCGTCGGCAGCTAAATCAGCTTTCACAGAGGCCCGTTCGACCAATTTCTCCGGCACGTGTATGTTGCAATGGGTGCACGGTTTGGGTTGGCTTACATGGCCTTCTACTATTTCACTCTCATTTAGCGGCAGTTTTCTTTGATTTTGGAAAGCTAATTTCCACTCTCAATAAGCTAGAGCGATGCAAAGAGATCCCTTCGCAATTAAAGATGTGGAGCGATGCACACAAAAAAGCAGCTCTCCTTGTCACTGATACCACTACTATTCTCCTTGCATCAGCTAGCCTCGGGAGCTAAGCGATTGAGAGTGAGAGAGAGGTCAATGGGGTCCAGGGCTAGTCCAGCCACCAGCAATCCTTTTCTTCCGGCTAATTTAACGGTAATGGGACTGGGCACTGCGAGACATCAACGCAGAGAGGTGGGTGCTCGTTTGGTGGCAAATGGTGCATTTGGGAGACAGCGTTTCAGTGGACAGCAAGAGGGAGGGTGGATTCCGTGCAATTGCTTGCGGTGGGCAATGGAGGAAGAACGCGTGGGCGCACATCAACCATGCATGCATTAAGGAAAGTACGTTCTTAAACTTGGTGTGATTTTTGTCTTATGAGATTTAACTTGAAGTATTTTACCAAAAGCAATGCTAAACTAATATCAAGATTAGGGCCCACAATCTTTTGATCGTAGAAGGGGCGCCGTCCATTCAGGCTTGTAGCTCTTCGCCACGTAAGTACGTGCTCACCTGAAATTTTCAATGTCAAGGTCTTTCACTAGGGCATTCGAACGCACTTCAAGTGTGGTCGGACTAAAATAAAGCTAAAGGTAATTCTCTGCGATGACTTTAAGTTTGGCAGAAAGAGGCTTTGGACCATGGAAACCAAAGCCAATTTAGGGAACTGGAATTCTGCTTGGCCCACTTATGTACTAGATGGAAGAGGCTCTTGTTCGCCTTTTAATTCACATTAATTTAGCACAATTCATTGCAAATGTTTATCTTGTACAATGCTCGATGCTATTTTTGAGGTTTTGATATATCTAACTTTGCTGTTTGGTCAGTTTTCAGTAGGGATATTGCAGCACAAAACTAACATGATCGCCCACTCAATTCCCTATCCCACATGGCGTAAGGGGTGGTGGCCTTTTTGGGCACTCCCAATACTAGTTACAGGGGAAAATGTTGGCCCTCGTCAAGTTATCCAATTTCCTAATTTTTTGCTTTCATATATATGCACTGGTTATGTATCCTTAAAATATTCCCCTCTATACTAGCTAGGCATTGCTTCATAGATTTGTGATTGTAATATTTCATGGCATTGCTTCATAGATTTGTGATTGTAATATTTCATGGTGGGATGTATGCTACAGGTGATTGGCCTCTTACTCTCCATTATAAATTTCGTGCCTGTCATTAAATGATCATACTCCTTTCTTCCAAGCAAGTACGTGCTCCATTTTCACCATCAGTCGTCACGCTTGGTTAATGTATAAGATTACGAAAAAGCAAAGGGAACGGTGCTAAGGGGCAAATGCACTAATGTTGTTGCATGCTTACAGTTTTAAAAGAACGTATTTGGTTGGAGAGAGTTAAGTTTTGGAAAGAAAATAGGATAAGAGTGAGTGACTCTCATTCCAACTATTTGATTGTATGAAGTTTTATTTTCATTTTAATTTTAAAAAAATATGAATATACCCAATTTTCTATAATCTAATTGGGAATCTCATCTAATATTTAAATCCTATTTTGATTCTAATTTTGATTCCAGTCACCAATCAAATAAATCAAAAAATATGACCATATTAATTTTCATTTCAATTTATTTTGATTTTAATGATACTTGTGAACCAAATACATTCTAAAAAAAATAAAATAAAAAGAAAGAAAAAGAAATACCGCCCTTTCTCTAGCTTTTTGGCCCCTTGAGCAAAATACGTGAAGGTTATTTTAAGGTTCAATAATTGGTAATTAAATTTTATAACCTTGTACAACTGTACATTGCTTGATAAACTATATATTTCTATAATTCTATCAAAAAAAAAAGAAAAAAAAAAAAAGGTGTACACTTGAATTTTGGGTTAGAGCTTAACAGTAATTTTTCTCACTATGGCAGAGTGCTCTAATAAAGCAACAAAAAAATTAATGGTAAAAAAAAAAACTGCATCGAAAAGAAAAGGGGACCAAGAAGAAGAAGAAAAAAAAGGATTATTATGACTTGCAAGTATAAGAAGTTTAATTCGGAGAAAACTAATAAGTTGGATTTGGATGTACATAAATATAGATAATATACATCATCAAATTTTGTTGGTGAGGCTCCTATTATTAATTCTTAGAAAATTTTGTTCTAGAAACTTAAAGACTACCACTCCACCTGGGCTTCCCAAATAGCTCTTCAGGGCGCCGGGCAGCCCAAATTATGGATTCTCAGCCAGGCCAGGCTCAAGATTTAGGACTGACCCGCACAAAGTAGCCCAGCCTGATATGTCCAGGCCGAAATTGGCAACCTAAATTTCGGAATGATGGGTCCTGTTCTTAGAGAAATTAGACCTGTTGAGAAATTATTGCATGGACTAGGGCAATCGGGAATTGGTGAAATACAAGGGAGTAATGTGGCGTGTTATCCACCGTGTGATATCAGATATTGGGTTGTGGCCGTGGCGTAGCCTATCCCAGCCAAAGCCCGTGTCTAAAGGTGAATACTCGTAAAGATTCAGGGGTCCAGGGGACAAGTGAAACTTTTATTGTGCTGCCGAAGAAATTATTTACTGGAGAGGTAGAGCAATACAAGAAGATATACAAAATATAGACCCAAGGGAGTGATCAAATTGTCAATTCTGGCTATAGTTCTGAAAAATAAGCAATCGGATCCCCTAAGGGGGATGCATTTAAAATGCTATTCTGCCTTGAGATTTCAGTTTTTCCATTTGTTGACCAGCTTGTGCCTTCCAAAGCTCGAGATAACTAACTATAAATTTTCACTCAAGTGACCGGTGGAACCATTAACAGTTTAGCACAATTTGTCAAACTAGAACGTTTTCAGTAAAATCGCTAATGATTGATTGCATTAAATATCTATGAATGAAAAATTTAATGTGCATGCCACTTATTAATGTTCTGACGCTCTGATGTAGGAGATCTGATTCAGTATGTTTTCGGCAAAATGCTGTCGCAGGAGAACGGCTTTTCTAATTCCTTATGCCTATAAATGTGGTTACTTTGTTTTGAAGCAGCCCAAAAAAAAAGGATGAAGAAGCTTATAATTGCATGGTTGCATGGTGGGAGGAGGGGAGGGGGGCGGGGGATGGAGGATGGTGGGTGGAAGAGGAGGTGGAGAGGAGGGGAAGGTGGGATGGGGGTCAGTCGGGGTAGTGGGAGGTGGAGGAGGAGAAGGAGAAAGTAGGATGGGAGGCTGGCGGGGCGGTGGGAGGAGGAGGTGGTGGAGGGGAGGGGAAGGTAGGACGGGGGAGGCTGGGGTGGTGGCAGGAGGAGGAGGGGAGCGGATGGTGTGGGGAAGAGAGACGGAAAGGATGAGACCAGGAAGAAGATTAAAAAAATATGTTTGTACTATATTCTATATTATCTTTTATATATATATATATATAAATAAAATGTTAGATAATAATATGTATTATATTATATAAATATTGGACCCGGATTGGGTCGATGAAAACGTGAGCCCGTATCGGTTCTGCGTGCTTACAAGTCAGATTTAGATCTATTGGAAGATTGGTTCTCATCCACTTGAACAAAATTACTAAAAAACTAAGAACATATGCACCGTCTTTCAAAGTCTAACAGTGCGACAGATTAGATGATTACAAAAAGAAGACTATCAAGCATCAGTAGGTGATCTCAGACCGGATTTAGCTACTTTCATACTAAAAGTAAGATTCATTACTTTCTTTTTTATATGGACAAGATTTATTAGTTGCGGCTAAAAAAAAAAAAAAAACTAAATATAGATCGGAAACATAGGTGTTGTTCCAGGCCTTAACAGTCTATCCCAGTCTGCACACAAACCAATACCTCAGCTGAGATCTCAGGAGTGAAAGAGAATCGCAAATCCGATAGCCATCCGATAAAGGGCGGCAGTTGTACTGCGGCTACCGTCATCTTCTGCGAAAAGGCAAAGGCGCAATTCGGAACGCAACACCACCTCCAGCAATCGAATCAAGCCAAACAGAATAAAGCGATAAACAAAGTATTCGAAGGCTTTCAGACCCAACATATCCAACAATATATTTATATATATATACATATATATTACCAGAGCAGTTTTCAAGCGATACATCCCAGGACATAGGTCACACACACTTTATTCCGAGGACTCCTCACAACCACACAAAGGACCACTGGCAAACCGAACCTCTCCCGGTCATCTACCCCCTGACGAGATTCGCTTCGCCTTCACACTCGACACACAGAGACAGCTAGCTTCGCGTCAGCCACAGCACAGCCACTCTCCAAGCCATCACATCCACAGATCCCCTTACCCTTTCGCTGATGAGCGTGGACTTGCCGTCGGTTCCACCAAGCTAGCCGTCCAACAGTCGTCCATCACACGCAAACGACCATTATCACACTTTATTAATTATCATCACTCACAAAGTCACAAACAAGCACACATGCATGAACAGAAGAAAGTAGCAGCAGCAACAGCACAGCGAATAGGATAGCCATATATGTATATATAGTGCAGCCCCGGATCGAGTCTAGCGGCGGAAGCTTCGGGCCGAGCGTGGTGTCACCCCGTTTTCGTCTGTCAGCTTCACAAGGGTGTAGGTGGCAGCTCCAGCGATGGCCCCTGCAGTGGGCGCCACCAGATATATCCACACCTGCTTGTAGTTCCCGGCGGCCACCGCCGGGCCCAGCGTCCTCACCGGGTTCATCGATCCACCGCTCGATGGCCTACCCCAATCAAACAATTGTTACACTTTTTTCTATTCCACTTCCATTAAGAAAATGAAATAAGTTAAGAGATATTTTTACATTATCGAGTAGGTATCAAATTGATTTTTAGTTTTTTTTTTTTTTTCTCCAAGTACTTACCCAGCGACGAGGATATTAAGCATAACCGTAGCGCCAACTGCTATTCCGGCCAGTTCTCCTACCTAAAAGTAAACAAGAAGAGACATTAATTGGAGAGTGAAATGGAATTAGAGAGAATACAAATGGGAGGAGGACATTGGATTACGGCTCGAGTATCTGTAGCGACGGCAGTGACGACGAACAAGAGATTGAAGGTGATGAAAAACTCGAGGAAGAACGCCTGGGCGGTGGTGACCGAAGGGACCGTGACGCCGCCGGAGAGGAAAGGATGGAAGATGCCCTTGAGTGCGAAGGAAGCACAGATGGATGCTGAGACTTGGGCAGCTATGTATGCGGGGACTTGGACCCAGGGGAAGTGGCGGAGGCATGCGAAGGCGATGGTGAGGGAGGGGTTGAGGTGGGCACCGGAGATGTGGCCGGTGGAGAGGATGACCACCATGACCGCAAGCCCGGCGCACGCAGCATTGCCGATGAGAGTCTCGGCTCCGTTGTACTTTTGGTTCACGATGGGGCCTGCGGTGGCACCAAATATCAGAATGAAGGTGCCCACGAACTCTGCTCCAAGCTGCCATTGTCATCAAATGTTCACCAAGGATTAGTAGACCCAATTCTTGATTTCGAAAAAGGAAAAAAAAAAAAAGGTTTTGAAGGTATCCAGCACCCTCTTCCATTCTACAGAACTAAAGATTACATATCATCTAATGTGGAGGAGGGGTGCATTAATCACTGGAATGTGATACAATTTGATTGTAACTTGTCTAAATAATTAACATAAAGTTTTGTATAATTTGAAGTATATAAAGAAATAGGATTTTTTTGATGACTTCTTCCTTTTGTTATCTAGACACCAAAGAAATGGTACTGGAGCACAGACCAGTTGAGCCTATAAAGCTAGCGTGACTCTGGCAAACATTGCTCATACATGGCCAAGCAGGCCATGGTCCACAGGGAAATAATTGGAGGGGCCCTAGTTGGGCATCTGTTGAAAAGGTTGAGTAGGCTTTGTCCCCACTCGAATCATAATACACTTAAATATACACCGCAGATCGGCGCATGCACCCCCCAACCGATGGCCTAAAAATATTTTAGGTCCACCTAATTGGTTTCGACAAGCTCTGAGCTCAGATTCGAAACATGCGGTCTTTTCCTTTGTCCCATCAAACATAAGTCCAAACTCGAGTTATCTGGCATGGTTCCAACCCTTGATAAGATCGTGACATATGATGGATGCCCTCTTCTCCTAGTCTTCCAAGCTAAAGTTATAAAGTTTTCTTCTATTGGGGGGGGGGGGGAGTGGTGCTGGAAATCAGCAGTACTCTTGCGAAATCACAGAAAGCTAGCGGCTAGCATTGGGAAAAAAAAGTTTATCCATTAAAAAAGACATGACGAAAAAACTACCAGGCTGATTGGATATAAAATTAATTTAGATTAGTCAATGAAACCTCAATCAACGTCCATATTTTAGACTATTAATTACAACTAATAGAAGAGGTGCTTACGAAAGTTACCGTTCGAGACATGCTCATGCTAAACAAATCCAACTGAATAAAATGCTTGTCAGCTCAAAACAAAGAAACAATCGTAGGCTACTATTTTATTCCCACTTAAACATGACCATACCATGGTCTGAGAATTCCAGTGCAGCTTTATACCAAAGGAGCAAGGCCAGAGGACCACTCTTTAAAACGATCCCTCCTCCGGTTATTGTTGTTTGGACCAGATGTTGGATTCCTTAGAATGCAGCTTATGCGATTCTCTTCAACTTTTATTAGAAAGGACATCTGTCAACCTAAAAGCGTTTTGTAGGATCCCTTCTCTAGAGAGATCTGATCTTCTTTTCCAATAGCAAAAGGTCACCATATTCTAATTTAGCATTCCTTTGATTCGAATAGCAACAAGTGTCACCATATTCTAATTATCATTTTTACTGATTCCGCTTCCAAACCAACCATACGGTACAGACCAATTCCTTATTATGCATAGACAAGTTCTTGAATAGATGAAAGCGTAAGAGAAGTACGGAATCTAACAAATAATGGCGGCTAAAATGATACATACTATAGGAGCTAGCTTTCTTGATCAAGAAAAAAGCGAAGACAAAATCCTTGGAAAAATTGCAGGCATCTTTCTAATTACAATAAGGCGAGGAGGTGACATCATACACAGGCTTCAAACAAATAAATATCAGAACATATAAGAACCAGACATATTTGGCATCATTAATTGAACATCAAATAGTCAGAGAGAGAAATAAAGAAGGATGATTCATTAGATTTGGATGGGGAACAGCATCATGCATGGAAGCGGGCGAAAACTGACCGCATTTATTAACTTATCCGCAGCTACGCGCATCCGTCGGGGGAGGCCAAGTCCATCCAATGCCCTCTTCAACGTCCCGTTTTTTTTTTTTTTCACCCCGGGTAAAACCTTCACCCCTACTTCATCTCACGTTTGTCAACGCCATGACAAGCGATGACCCATTCCTACCCATCTAGCCAGTATCAAACATTAGATATTAAGGCTTCAGATCTACTTGTGCGCTTAGAATAATCTAGCCTACAGTTTGTCACAAATGAAATTCTAGCCCATACTTTAATGAGACATATTAGGACGAGGGAAATGGTATAGATGTTATCTTGATCCAACGACATGACTTGATTTATGTCATTCTAGAGATTCCGGTGAACAAAAGCCAAAATTGAAGATAGACATGTACCAAATTTTATGTCATCTTATGATACTCAGCAGTTTTTTTTTCCTCTAGGTAGAAAGCTGAGCAGATGCAAAAGAAAGAGCAAGACAACTGTTACTAAGGAAGCTACAGCCACACTGGGCCAGAAGAGCAAGAGAAGGCGCACAAGAGAAGCTGAGCAGAAGCTACAGGCATCACATATCATACCCTCATGCGCCATGAGTTGCAACATAGTGCAGCAAAATACTTAATTCCTCGTGCTGAAGGGTTATTGAGGAATTTCGGTCCTTAAAATGGCTTTAAAGAGATAAGTTCTACAAGTGGGACGATGGGAGGGGAAAAAACATGATAATTGATGGCCACCCATTGTTGGTTGACCTAGGGGGATTGTCCTCTTACATAAAAGAACACCGAGAAAATGGAGTGTGCTGTTCCCGGGAAAAGGGCTGCCAAATAGGTTCTACAGTACCATATAGAACAAAAAAAATTTTTATGAAAGCCCATACAGGAGAGGAATATTTGGTTGCAGAATAGATTTTAAAAGAGATATATCTTGTATAATAGATTTTAAAAGAGATATATCTTGCACTATTGAAAGGACACATCTATTTTTGGGAATAAGAACTTTTGATTATTGGTTGGATGGATAAATGCAGGCGATAAGTGCAGGAAATAAGGGACAATGAATGCGCTTTGAGTTTTGCAATAGTCCGGATTCTTTTACGAAAATTAAATTGTCCTTTTATTCTTTTAATATTTATAAAATAAATAAGAATGATAGAGTAATTGAAGAGGATAGGGACAGCCGGACAGCATTTTTTTTGTGATAAAAGTCTATTATACCATTTTAATGGAATAAATTTATACCATGCGGGCCCACTTGCACATCCGCACGGTTTAGGTTCCTATTCCGTGATCCTTTTACAAGGACATCCTTCAACGGAAGATATCTCCACCTATTCCATAATCAAATGCCCCTAAATGTCACTCCCTTGGGGTAAGGTTTCCATTGCCCACAACGTTTAATAGGCGAGCCAGGATTACTTAGTACCTAGGGCAAACCAGAGGCTCAGAGATGTTGTCTTAGGCAGGTTTTATTTGGTTCTCTCGAAATTAGGGAAGGCTAATAGAAAGACAAATATATCCGAGCCTCTGGCTCTCACCTCTCACACTGGGAAGCAAAAAAGAAATCTTTTACGCTCACCAAAGGTGGAGTAAACCACACACCGGGGAACAGACAGTCGGCCGCTTAGGACCGTAATTAATGATAAAGGATAATAATTATAACAAAAATAATAATAGACATAGCAACTAATACGGAATATTATACTCACTTGAGATCATCCAGTACACGAACAGGCATTTAGACCTCAACACAGTGATAGCCAAAAACAAAAAGAAACGACTAGGAGAAGTCGGTAACTTAAACCTTATATAATTCATGAGTCAGCGATTAAGCAAGCCAAAAGCAAGTGCATACGGTATGGTAAGCATATGATTTATTACCACTAACGTATATAATATACTGTATAAGCTAATTAGATGCGAGGAAGGCCGGTAATACGTCGATACACACGTGCGTACCTTGCGGGCGAGGGACACGTTGGGCTTCGGCAACTCGGTGAAGCACGTGCCAGGGGAGGCCCAGGAGTCCACCGGCAAGCACTTGCCGCACCGCGGCATCGAGTTCCTATCGTAGGACAGCGAGTCGACTCGGACTGACGAGAAGAGTGGCGCACCCGGCGTGCCGGGCGTCGGCGGAGCCGACACGTTCGGCGTTCCGGTCTCCGTCTCCGGCATTGTGCAAAGCTACACCAAATAACTTTTTTTTTTTTTTTTTGCTTTTTTTTGAATATGAGTTTTTTTTTTGTTTTTTTTTTTTTTGTAGAAAAAAAAGGGGTGCTAGGAAGGGGAACTATTACATGATTTGGTGGTTTTTATAAAGGTATGGCTATAAGAATGGTAGAATTCTGGCCAGGATTGATAACAATAGAGATGGAACCTTGTTCAAGGATTCATAATAAAAAAGCTAAGAAATTTTTTTTTTGAGATTTTTTTGGGTGTGATGATGGAAGAGGAGGCAAAAGTTACATGATCTGAAGGTTTTTATAAACGTTTCTCTAAGGAATAATGGGAGAAAAGAGAGCCAGTTTAACGAAGCCTACAAACGAGAGTTGCTTGTTTTATGGCTCACGATTTTGGGTGACGAATGAGGATTTGTCAAAAACGAGAAGAAAGATATCCAAGTCTCGCAAAGTCACGATCTTGAAATGGGAGGATTTAGAAGAACAAATGTTCACGGAAAAGGACAGTCAAACCTGGCATAGATCGAAACGAAGCTCGAAATTGGGTGCCTTCAATCCTGCAATAGAAATTGGGAGAGAGAAAGAGAGAAAGAGTGTGTGAAAGAGAGGGACAAAGGCAGGGGGTTGGAGGCTTTGGAGGAGGAAAAGTGTGAATATAAGGCGATTGGTAGAGGTGGGAGAGGTCAATGCCTTGCATTCGCTCCCAGCTCATAACAACGTAACAGCTCTCAAATAATTCACTAGAAAAATGAACAAGTAAGGAATTTACAACAGTACCCTCGCTTATTATTGAAGTATTTTTGGGAAGCCACGTGGTGGCAGTTACTCCGTCATCTTTAAATCTCTTATTTTCTCCTATTAGAACTAAAATAATATTGAAAATCTCTTATGGTGGATCTGTATGAAACTCTAGAAAGCATGACTATTAGATTTCTCGGTTAGGCATATACTTGAAAAATGAATCTGGCAATTATTAATTGCTCCCCAAACAAAAGAAAGGTGTCTCTTGGAAATTGGAAATGGTTTTCAATCTAGCATAACCGCTTGGGTTAAAATGGTTGTGTGCTTGCCATCTGCATCATATAGTGGATGTTGTCCCTTAAATCTCTTTCAGACGGGTTGGAGAATCTTCAAATAGCTTTGCAACTTCGGTGGCACAGTAGGCCGAGCATGGCTCAAGAGCCATGATCAAATGCAACCATGAAGCCAATTAGATGTGACTAAAGTAGCAGCTGTATGTTGCAACCTTGAATCGATAGATGATATAATTATACTGATTGATTTAATTTATCAGATTTACTGAAAAAAAATTGATCGAGATGATATGACAGATGTAATAGAGATGTGTATATCTTCATTCTCTGCATTGCCAAAAAAAGAAAAATGAAAGAAAAAGTGGGTGAAAACCATGGTGATCTATAGTGTGATCCCAATGATGAAGGGATATGCAACAAGAGAGTGCCACAAGTTCTTTTGCCTCAATTTCTTTTTCAATGCATGTAAACAAGTAGCCCAATTAATTTGTCAAAAAACTAGGATTAAGTCTTTTGTATCCCATCATTTACTTCTTATAGTTTTTGACCAAAAATATGAACCCTAGGATATACTTGGATGGTCAATTGCCTCCAATTGTCATGGTAAATTGACCATTGAATCCACTTGGATTAAGGAAATCCGATATTGGTTGACGGCTTGATTGGATGCTACAAATCTAAGTTTCTTGGGCTACATTTAACAAGGGGATTTGTTAGACACTTCCACAGGCAATCACGTCAATGGTTGCTAGCTATAATTTTATCCACTTGTGGTCATGGGTCAAGGAAATTGAATGGCTCAGATAGTTGGCTTATGTCTCCACCTCCGCATACGTGAAGTATTGTCTGCTTTAATTTATGACCATCTTTATTGTCCGTCTGTGGAAACTCATATCTATATATATTCCCTCTTAATTGGGGGGCTGTGTTTGGTGTAGAGAGGACTTCTTTAGTCCCACATCAGTGATGAGTCAAGAAGGAATATGGTTTATATGGATTGGAACCTTCTCTCCCAACGTGAGCTTGTAAAGGACAAAACCGTGAGGTTCTAAATGATCAAGGTCCATTGAAGCCTAAAGGCTCACTGAAGCCTAAAGATGGTCATGAATCAAAGCGGATAATATCTCACGTATGCGGAGACGGAGATATAAGCCAATCATCTGAGCTATTCGACCCCTTGATCTATGACCACAACATCCACTATTCTTATTACACCAGCCATTGAAATTGCCATCCTTTGGAATGACCTCCAAGACGTTTATCTAACTTCACCTTTGGTTGTTTAGTATTTATTTTGCTTGAAAGCGGAAAAAAAAAACATGACCCAAATCAAGATTTTCATATTTCTTCATTAAATTCTATAGTACTTTGCAATTGGATTATGTTGGTCTGCATTTGATAGTCATAGTGTACATCTAATCAAATTTTTTTTTAAAAAAAAAGACCTCCATCAATTCTTTTTGCTTATAAGTGGCTTTTAGGAAAATATACGAGAATGCTACCAGTGAAATTCAAACCTACGAACTCTCAGATATAGACGGGGGCTTGAGAAGTGTGTGGTTGCCGTAGGAGGAGGGTGTGTACATGTATGTGTATGTATCAGTGTGATATATTCCTTAACATCCATTAATAATTAAAAAGTATTACACTTTCAATCATGGATAGTAGGGTAATACTAGAATTCTCCATACAATTCAAGTTCACCATCCAAAAAACTTGTATATTTTTCTCAGGCTTTCTTTTTATTTCACAGTAATGGCTACCAACAGGTGGAGCCCTCCCCTAGTACTCTAATCTCTCAATCCTAGTAAATAAAGGAGTTGGTTCTCAGACCATTTGGTACATAAATAACACTAATAAATGAGTATAATTTTCTTTTTGATTGAAATTATAAATAAATATATCAGTATCTCATTTGAAACTTGTAGGCACCACTAAGATTAAGAGTGAGATTTAAACAACCAACTGAAAAAGGTGACACGAAGAATACTCGTCCAGAGTCTATCCCTCGCATGTATCAATTTAATGGTACTTTTTTTTATTAGTGGAGACACAAATAAAGGCCACCTCCTCCTCCCTCTCTTCCATCCTTTGCACGCTCACATCATGAGATGTTGCAATCTCATTCAGACCACCAAACGATTCATAGCCATGCTCTCTTGAGAGCATCTTTTAGTCCCTTCCTCCTTGTTTTTTCTAATCATGGCTTCCAATCGATTGAGTGGGACAAACAGCATTCATTCTCTTCAGAAGCCAAAAGGAAAGGGCGTGGATTCGCCCACCCCCTATTGCTGCAACCAAAAGTCTCTTCTTTATATTATAAACAACTATAAATTATCAAACGATCGCCATCGGGCCTATCGTAAAAATGAGCATTGTATGTAGGCTTCGGGTCTTTTGATGATCTTAAGTTGAACCATAAGCATGGCATCATAACATTGACACCATCAATATATTAATACAAATCAAGCTTCTATTCCTTTGGAACCCAACAAAAAATAATACAAAGTGCCCTTGTGTCATTGTCGTGAACCGTACGAGAGGGCTCTCTTGGTGGATTGGCTTACCACTTACTTCTAGTCTCAACCATTCCTACTCGATTCCCTCTCTTCATCGCATGAATTCTTTAAACTAAAGTGCCATGATTAGACTTAATTAACTAATATCAGATGTGGAGAGTTACTTTGTGTGGTTGGTAATTTTTGTTATGATGGTTTGAATGCCCATCATTAGGCTTAATTAATTAACATAAATGTGCTCGATCCCTCTCTTCATTGCATCATTCTTTAAACTAAAGTGCCCATGAT
>NC_025996.2:20166875-20218515 GCF_000442705.2 Elaeis guineensis
TTTAGTATTCACCAGTATACTATATATGACTAGTTGATACACACATAACAAAATATTCATCCAACATCCCAATACACACCTCTAGATAAAGTGATATTTATTTTTCAAAATATAGCATTCATCAATATACAGAATATGAGCAAATGATACTACTAGATGACTTATTGATAAATACTATAAATTTTTAATATATACTTGCAATGATCTAATACACACCTCGAGATTTTTCTTCTCTTTCAAATCCCTCTTCTTTTCTAAAATCTTTACATCTAAAAGTTCATAAAAATTTTGTATCATTTTACCTTAGTGGTATTATATTAGAACATCGAATGAATATTTTAACTGTGTGTATCCACTGACCATATACTATATACCAGTAAATACTAAATTCAGTAAACTATGTATCAATTTATCTATAGGTGTGTATTTGATCGTTATTAGTATATGTATCAAAAAAGCTTACACTATATATTAATAAGCCATTTAGCGTATATTTTTTACTTATGTACTGTATACTAATGAATGCTATATTTTAAAAATTGTATATCACTTTATCTAGAGATATGTATTGAAATATTGGATGAATATTTTACTAGATACGTATCAACTAGTCATATACTCTGTACTGATGAAATTAAGTACGATAAACTATGTATCAATTTAGCTGTAGATGTGTATTGGTTCGTTGCTGAATGTGTATCAAAAAAACTTACAGTATATATCACCTAGCTAGATATTTAGTATGTATCATATAGTCATATAGTATATTGTTATGCGCTGAAAATAGAGAAGAAAGGAAATATCTTAATTATAGGATTAATAATTCTGTTAGTAGAAAAGTTTTTAATTTTTAAATTTATTTTTTAATATTAATATTAAAAAAATATAATATATTATAAAAATAAATTATATAATATATATATATATATATATATATATTTATATATATATATATATATATATATATATATATATATTAAAATGAATAATGAAGAAGTCTCTGCCCGCGGGCTGCTGGAAAAGGTAGAAGAAGCCATGTGGAAAAAAAAAATCAAAAAAACCCCGACCATCATTTCATGACTGAATGATGAGGGATTTAAAAGGGTTATGAAGGGGGAAGCGTCATCGCGGAGACCCGAAACTACCTTCCTCCCCTGTGGCTGAAATCGTCGTGCTTCACCACTCGACGGAGAACCCCGGCTGTCACATTGGCCTTGAGACCCCTCCAAGCCCTCCGATGCCATCCGGTCGAGATCCCTCCGAGCAGCTCGATGCCCTCCAGCCGGGACCCCTTTGAGCCCATCTCTCCTTTGGGTACTCTGATAAGTTTTTGCCTCCCATCTCCGCTTCCAGTGATCGACAACATTAGCGATCACAACACCCTAGCCATCGTCTAAGCTTCCAAATCAGTGGTGAGGGCTGGGTCGCTTGTGGCCATGTCGACAAGGACCGAGCCCGATTAGAGTCTTGAGAATAATAGGAAAAGGAAGACGGGGATGAAGTGGAGGAAGAGGCCGAAAGGAAGGAAGTGAGGGTGTTGGTTGGTAGAGCGGCGAAATGATGTTGGCGTCGTGGAGCAACTGTAAGTAGGTGGGTCGTAGAACATCCTCCATTTGGAATCGGACCTTCTCCCTCCGACGGTGTTGGGGAATGCATAGGATGCTGTTGGAGTAATTGCTCATCTCCTCCTCCAATGACGAATCGCTCCGAGCCTCCGGCGACGAAGATGGGTTTTCAAGGTTTGTATAGTGGGGCCCACGACGTGACTGGGTTTGGTTTTTTCCGACGAAGAGGGCTGCGGGTCTATGTGGGGTGTTCATTGGGATTGTTTCATGTGGGACCTGATAGGGATAAAAGTACAAACAGGGCGGTACCCAGCTTGGAGCGCAGGGGTGTGCAGGGATAGGCTGGGATCGGTATGTTGGCAATATTTATATTAAAAAATATAAAAAATTATTTTTTTTTTTGATAGAAGAAAATTATATTCTTAAAATTTTGAATTGAACCTTAAGGCTCAAATGATACATAATTTGTGTCCTATTCAAATATAAGAGTTGAGATGATTAAAACATGACACACAGAATACAGCGGTGTATGCGCGTTTGAAAACACTTCCAGAGATGCTTAGTTTTCGTGTGATTTTTTAGTTTCTGAGCTTCGTTTCATCTGATGCGATGCAAATTTACGATGATCCATAATCTACGTTAAAGTAGATATCAAAGTGGGAACTGATGGAGGACAATAGCTGCAAGTGTAAATCTTTAAAAGACAGACCGGAGATCAGCTAGGTGCGGTATTAGAGATGTCAGCAAGTGAAAGGGACCATGAGCATCCAAAAAGTTCACATAACGTTGACTCTTGTGAGGATGGAAATAGAGAAAGATAATTTTTTTTTATATAAATATGATACATAAAATTATTTAAAAAATATATCACTTGATATACAGAAATGGTGAGATATTTTTAAAATATATATATAATAGATATAATAAAATAAATAAAATTAAATATTATTTTAAAAAAATAGCAACTCATGCATTGCATAGGGTTCCAAACTAGTGATGTTTTATAGTCTTGGGATTTTTATTCCCTGATAAGACCCATTCACAGCCCTGACGTGAGGCAATTGTTTACACTTTGGTTGGAAGTTTAGGGAAGAAAAGAAAAAAAAAAAAAAAAAAATATATATATATATATATATATATATATATATATATATATATATATATATATATATATATATATATATTTTGATTGAGAGTTTAAAGAAAGAAAAAATAATAATTTCTTCTCTTCTTGATTGAAAGCAAAGAAGAAAGGGAAAAAAAATATTATAATATTTTTTTATTGTTATACCCTCGAGAGGAATCAATTAAATCTAAAAAAAAATCAAAAAAAATCTTATCTTTTAATTTTTTTCATCTTTTCTTTCGTTTTCGTTGATTTTTTCCATCCACAAGAATCTCAATCGCATGGGACGTTTAGGTGGGAGGCTTGAAATAAGTTTTAAGATTGAAATGTAATATTAATTTTATTTTTTATTACTAAAGAGATAAGATAAAAATTATAAAAAATTTATTGATTCTCGGTTCCTTTCTCTTCAAATCCACTCGATTTGAAAAAGAAAAAAGTTACAGATTTGAGGAGATTTGTATTTCCTCCGTTCCTTTCCTTTTTTTTTATAAGAAAACTCCCATTCAAGAGAAAGTATTAACTTTCTCTCACATTCTTTTCTTTCCTCCCCATTCTTCTCTTCCAATTAAGGCTGGAACTGATCGGATTGGGCCGGGCCACACCCCTATCCAAGCTCGGCCCATAATTTTTTTATGAGCTTCGGACCGATAATTTTTTAAAATATGAGGCCCGAGCCCGGTCTGGGACCAATCGGGCCTGCCCGAATCTAGGTTGTTATTTGAACATGGTAATCTTATAGGCATTGAATATTAAACAGCAAAGTGAAGCTTTCATTTAAATATTAAACAGCAAAGTATTCAAAAGTTTTTGTTGTTTTTTTGATAAAAAGTAGAGCTTTCACTTAAATATTAAACAGCAAAGTATACAAGAGTGTGAAATGTACAATAGATGTTGCGCAACTAAGCCAAAATGACACTATAAAAAGAATAATAGCATTGCACCTTGAACTAGTATTGATATAGAGCATCCAGAAATCTCAGGTAAAAACTACTAGGAGAAAGATGTCGTTGACCTATAGTTCTGCGATAAGGCAACCAAACAGTAACAATGATCGGCCATGAAATATGAATTGGAATTCATCAGCAGCTAAATTCAGATATTGCTTAGGGTAGGATTGATAATTTGAAGTAGAGCCGTATCAGTAATATTTGAAGCTGAAAATATGTGTTTGACACCTTGTTATGGAGAAGATCCTCGAAGTGAAACAACAGTCCTTTGATTTAGCAAATAAGCTGATTATTCTTATCTCCTTTCTGCACCTGTTTTCACATGCTAACACATGTATTACAATAATCCAGCTTCATCATCAATTGAACCAAAACTCCTCCCAGTTGTGCTGTTGCATGATTTGAGCCTGTATATGGGTCATTGAATAACCATCTTGGACTTGACCTGCTATAAATAAAACCATATATGCAGATGTGTGGATAATGAAGAAGCTGTAAAACAATGAATAAAAGGGGATGCAGAAATTATAATGGATAAAGAAATAAGTTCAGATTCCACCAAGCTTGTAGAGGCAGTAAGATCGACACCAGCAAACCTTGTACATTATCTGTTGATAAGGAAGATCAACCCTGTACAATATTATGGATGTAGAATGGGATAATAAAAGCTTGATGGGAATTGATTTTGATCTAAGAAAAAAAGTTGGGGAAAAACAATACTTTATTTCTTATTTAGCGCTCAAAGTTATAACCCTTATGACATCTGTGAAGACATTTTTGCTCAAAATAAGACTCCAAATGATACATGTCCATGTAACAAAAAGAAAAAGAACTTAGCAATTTTATGCTTTTGCATTTTTTTTTTTTTTTTGGTAGAACCTGAAGCTAAAAGCTCTCCATTCAAAGATAAAGGTTCAGAAACAGAGTTCAAAGATGTGATTACAATGGTTAAGAACATTACCCAGGACATTAACCTACATACCCTACATGAATACATAAGTAATCAGCAACAAACTATGTTCAAACAGAATGCTGATACCAGTAGAACCTGTGTACATAAAAATTCCAAGTAAGTGGCAGTTTAAACAAAATCTACATGTAGATCTCCCTGTTACTCCAATCTTCTTTCCCTAGTTTTGCCACTACGGGCTTCCTGCAAAATAACAACTAATTCATATGGAATAGACTCATTAGTGCCCAAAGAAAAATCTGTTTGCTGAGCTAATTTGGCAATGAGATCATTAGTGCCCATCTCGTCTGACACTTATCACACACCAATTATTTGAGGAAAAAAAGGAAAAAAGAAAGAAGCAGCTATATACTTCTACATTCAGGTTGTGATATATTCAACTATCTTCAAAAAAACTTAATCAATCAAAATGCAATATGATCATTTTTTAATTTACTTAAAGAAAGAGATTGATGAGCCCATACCAAAATACAAAAAGCAACCTCCATCTTCATTCATCCGTTATCATAAAAATATGCATTTAGAATAAACTAAATAATTAGAAGATGAAGAAATTTAAATATGAAAACTTGTAACTTCACATGAATTAAAATAAAATTTAAAGATGTTTACATAATATTATATCCATGTCTCAACTTTACTGCTTGGCTCACTCTGGGGTGCCATCATCTGCAATCAAACTGCTTGTAACTATTAACACACATATCAATCATAAATATTTGAAATATAAATACTATAAAAAATAAAAAATATAATATTAATTTAAAATATTTATATATCTTCATCATATTATTCGCGAAGTCAATCTTGGATACAAACTAAGGCCTCAACAGTAGATGAGCTTAATGAACTCTGATACTAATCTATAACTTTATGGTTAGTACTGAATGTCGGTTCTAATGAAACAGTAGAGATTGGAATAGCGAGAATATCTCTAGCTATTCTCAATAATATAAGATAGACTGCTGCATTACTTTTTCATCATACCAAGATATCAAACTGCTTGTCCCTCAAATTAGAAAGTACATCATCATCTAAATAACTATCTAGCTCTAATCTCTTTAGCCTTTTCGAAAAACTTTGATTTCTAAACTGAATAAAATCTATGTCAAATTTTATTTTATTCAAATTAAGAGAAGAAACTAAATTTATATATTTTTGTCCATCAAAATCAGTTGTTAGCTCACTTGAACCCATAGAAGGCTGCACTTTTGTTGCATCTGCATACTCATTATAAAATTTATAAAGATAAGCATAAATATCATCAATCTTTTTCTTACTCTCTTCTGTATCAAATGCTATTTGATAATAAAATTCTATAAATATCAACTTTAATCTCGGATCCAAAATAGAAGCAATTAATGATCAATAAAATATTACACTGAGATCAATATTTGTTGAACTTTTTTTGCATCTCATTTGTCAACTACTTTAGTATATCATAATTATCATTGGTATCAACACTCTCATTCATCAATAAAGTATTAATTTTTCAAACTTCTTTTATGTAAAAATTAGATATGGGATACTTGTAATTAGAAAATATTTTAGTGGCATCTAGCACTATAAGAAAATAAGTTATTAGCTACAAAAAATTTTTGTCGCTAATAAGCCAATTTCGTCGCTAATAATAATTAGCGATGAAATTTTTGTCGCTAAAATTTTATCGCAAAAAATACCGTCGTTGATAATATTTTACGATAAATTTTTTTTTTCATCGCCAATAAAAGTAATTTATGATGAAATATTTTTATCATAAAAAATTAAAAATAAAAAAATTATTCATAAAAAAAATAATTTATGATGAAAATAACAGTCACTAATAAATAATAAATTAATAGCGATGAAAATATATTCATCACTATTATTTCAAACTTTTTAGCGATAAAAATTTTTTATCATCAAAAATTTTATTTAATTAAAAAATAAAAATTAAAAAACTTTAGCGACTAATATTTACGTCGTAAATAAATATTTTTTGGATGGAATTTTACTTCGCTAATAATTATTTGCCATGAAAATTTTTTATCACTGTTAATTATATATTTTTTGAAAAATTATATCATTTTTAAAAATTTTTTACGATGAATACTTCTTCGATAATAATTCCATCGCTAATTATTTTTTTTTAAATTTAGATATTTTTTTAAGTTATATGTATAATATTTTTTATAAATTAAAAAATTTAAATAAAAAATTTACATAATAAAATGATAAATAAATTTTATTATTCTATTATATCAAATTAAAATTACAAGAGTTTTAAAAAAAATATATCAAAGAGCCATCACATATCGACATATGGAGAACGAGGTGGGGATGGGGAATGCTTGACGGAGCTCGGACCGATCTGCTGCTGGCTCAGCATCTGGATCGTCTGCTCCATGTGTGCCATCCGCTCCATCATCTGGATCTGCTGATATTGGTTGACATGTACAGCCAGTTCTTGAGCTCGCTGCTCAGCCTGCTATCGATCCTCGACAGCCTACCTCTGTACCTCCATCAACCGAGCCTGGCACGTAGAATGGATCTCAGCCCTAGATGATCGTGAAGATGAAAGAGCAGTGATCCCATATCCTAAACTCCTAACATAACAGGATTTCGTACCGAGCACCTGATCACAGATCTTATCATCTATGGATGTGGTTGAGCCTTCAGGGGTAGGCTGGGATCTCATGTCGGTTATACGATCCTAAAAATAAAAATTAGAGTTATTTTAATTTTTTAATAAAGATCAAATTGTGAATAAAAAATTAATTGAAAAAATATAAAGAGCTCCTGGCTCCCCATCGTCCACTCCTTCGACCGTCGCTGGTAGGTCCACTGGTAGATATCGATCCTACCAGGAAGCTCTCCACTCTCAGCATCTCTCTGCAATTTGAAAATTATTTTAAAAAATTTAAATAATTAGAAAAATATATCATAATTAAAAATTTAAAAAATACGTACCATGTGCTCCATGTGGTGAGCAAATAATCTCGAACCCCCACAATGCGGCACGGTTTGTCTCGTCCGGTTCGCCACATTCTGGACACATCATCTTATAAAATTAGTAATAAAATTAGTAGATAACAAATATAATTTAAGAATAAATGATTAAGTCATTAAAATTTTTAAAAAAAATTTAGATGTATAATCTGATATGTCGGATCCTCGTAATGCTGGCATATGGTAGTCCAATCATCGATGGTGATGCTGCCGTAGGGCTGCAGCCGCGCTGCCTTTTGCCCATGAGCCTGCACCACCCAGTACCAATGCTGATGCATGTAATGGCGATAATCCTTGAAGCGCAAGGATAGATGGGTATCGATCGCTCACCTCACACAATCATCCTTGAAATCGATGATGTCAAATACACACTGTCAATAACAAATATTAGAAGAATACTATGCAAATTAAATATTCATAATATAATTTATTTTACCTGTAAGTGGGTGTAAAAAATCTGTCTCTGAGTCGGGACAACATAACGCCAATCGAAAAGCATCATCGGGGCATAGCTGCGGCATATGATGCCCAGCTCGGTCTGCCATTGCTCACACCATCTCCTAATAAGTCTGGTGTAGCCGGCCAGTATCTCTATCCAGAGACGTTGTCCCGGATGTTCACGTCTCCAATACTCTAAAGCGAGATTCTTCGATGGTCCTCGCCCTCGCCTGACCATCGATGTAGACTGATCTGAAACAATACTAAATAAATCATTAGTGTAATCCAAATAAAAGAATCAAATTTGATTATATATAAAGTGTAATGATTAATACCACTAGGACCAGCCTCACTGGGACCCACCTCACTAGGACCCAGCTCACTCGTAGTTGGCTCACTGAGACCTATCAGTGCAGGACCCTCTGACACTAGAGCCGGTGAGACAATGGAGATCGGTGAAGGCATCTCAACCTTCGAGTTGTCTGTAGGTAACTGTGAACGCGACCGTCATCGTCTATCTCCTGGTGCCATATCTGCAAGAATTAAGATGTAAATAAATATAATATTATATAATAATAATAAAATCAAATAAATATCTCTTGGTGCCCCATCCAGGCCTGACCCACCCCAACCCAGGCCTGACCGACCCCATCCAAGCCCGATCGGCCCCATCCAGGCCTGACACGCAGGCTCGCAGTCCCCACACGATCGCTTCAAATTTACCGTCCCCATCCAGGCCTAACATGCAGGCCCCACCTGGCTGTGGGCCGCTGTCCCGGCTCAGGCGGTCATCCCGGCATGCCAGCCGCGGCCCACAGGCCCCATGCGGTTGCGGGCCGTCGTCCCGACCAGGCGACCGTCCTAGCATGAGGACCGCGGCACGCAGTGCCCCGCAGGCCCCACGCAGCCGCAGGCCGCCGTCCCTGCACGTTGGCCATCCCGGCACATCGACCGTCCCGACACGTCGGTCGCGGCACGTGGCGGCCCGCAGGCCCCATGCGGTCGCGGGCCACCGTCACAACCCAGGCGGCCATCCCGGCATGCCGGCCGCTGCATGCTGTGGCTCACAGGCGGCCGTCATAGCACATCGGCCGCGGCACGCGGTGGCCTGCAGGCCCCACTCGATCGCGGGCCGCCGTCCTGGCACGCCGGCAGTCCCGGCACGCTGGCCATCCCGGCACGCGGCTGCCCATAGGCCCCACGCGGCCGCAGGCCGCCCTCCCTGCCTAGGTGGCCGATTGCTGCATGCAATGGCCTACAGGCCCACAGGTCGCCGTCCCGATCAGGCGGCCATCCCGACATGCCGGCCGCGGCACGCGGCGGCCCGCAGGCCCCACGCGGCCGCCAGCCTCCAGCCGCGGCACCCCCAAGCAAAAAAAAAAGAGACTTATCGGTGGTGGCGGTGGAGGAGGTCGGGACGAGGACGGGGGACGCCAGAGGGGACGCCGGAGGGGACACCGGAGGGGAAGGAGCTCGGGACGCGCACGAAGAGAAATTGCCCGGGGGGGAAGAGGAAGAAAAATAGATTTTCGATGGGACTTGACGGGACGCAGGGTATCAGCGATAAAAATTTTCATCGCTAATACTTCTTTTTGTCACCAATAATTTGAATGAATAATTATTTATGACGAAAATTAAGTTCCGTCGCTAATAGTTTCTGCCATAAAAAAAAATCCTGCTAGAAAAATTCAAGTTCCAAAAATTATTATTTTCGATGAAAATAAAATTTTCATCGCTATTTAGCTTTTTAGCGATGAAAATTAAAAGATTTCCATTGCTAATAGTCCCCGCCATAAAAAAAAAATTTTGCTGAAAAATTAACGCCCCAAGAAATTATCATTTACGATAAAAAATATTATTTCATCGTGAATTACTTAATTAGCAACAAAAATTATTTTTTATCACTAATAATCAACAAAAAAAATTTTCTCATTCAAAGAAGAATTTTTTTAAATGAGAAATTTAAAATATGTCTTGTTCCTCATATTATTTTCTTCCATTCATTTTTCATTTATCTCTTAATTTGGATAATGTAATAATAATATGTATATATGTGTGTGTGTGTGTGTGTATATAGATATAGATATGTATGTATGTATATGTGTGTGCGTGTATATATATGTGTGTATACATTCTTGGTACGAAGCAACAATCATAATCTGACACTCAATGCCTACTCCTGGAACAAGACCAAACCGTGTCCACTCCCTTGGGTTTGTCTGCCACTTTGCCGTCGCTGCCACCCCTGCCTCCCTTCCCCCAAGCTCCGGCTGCTGGGTTTGGCAAAGATGGAACCGGTGACCGTCGAGTCAGTGAAAATCGGAGCTTTGTGATAGCTTAGGTCATTGAGTCCACTATCGTCGGTGATGCGATCGTTTTCTCTATTTTTCTTCGAAAATCCACAAGTATTCGCAGATGAGAGCATTGCGAGGGGATCTGTGAGTTGTTCTTTAATTGAATATGTCTTAGATCTGCTCAGAAGTCCAAAACACTTCTAATTGAATCTTATTATGGTTTGGGGTTGTTCTAAATTTGATCCAATTTTGCAATTATTCTTTTAGTTGGGAATTCAAATTAATCTTATCCGTTTGATCAGTTATGTGGTATCGAAATCAAATCATGTAAATACTGATTATCATCGAAATCAAATCATGTAATTTACTAGGGCACTACATTCTCTAACTTGCAGAGCTCATATATGAAGGAAATCAAGCAAAGATTTCTATATAAATTTCAAGAGTCTAATGATAAAATATTTACATAACTAGATGCATGAACATTTTTCGGTTGAAGTTACATTATATATATGACTTTTCATGTGCCCCACCATTTGCACCAAGATTTCTTTATTTTGAACATATTATTTTTTAAAATTATCTTATAATTTTTTATAAATATAAAAAAATTATTATAATATATATCCTTCAATATGAAAACTTAATAAAGATTTAAAAAAATTTTAAATATTAGCGATGAAATTTTATGCCTCTAAAATAACTTCTAATGACGGTAAATTAGGTTTCATCGTCAATACTCCATTATTTGTGACGTACTATTTTTATCGTAAATAATCTATAATTTTTAAATTTTTTAAATTTTTTATTTTCTTTCAAGTATTAGTGACGAAAATATTACGTCGTAAATACTCGAGTATTGGAGACACAAATTCACTTTTCACCGTAAATATTCAAGCATTTGTGATGTAACATTTTCATCGTATAATCTCTAATTTTTAAATTTTTTTACTTTTTTTACTTATTAGTGATGAAAATTATTCATTGTAAATAATTTATATTTGCGATGATAATTTAGTTTTCATCGTCAATACTCAATTATTTATGACACAATATTTTTATCATAAATAATCTATAATTTTTAAATTTTTTATTTTCTTTCAAGTATTAGTGACAAAAATATTACGTCGCAAATATCCGAGTATTGACGATGAAAAATAATTTTTCATCGTAAATATTCAAGTAGTTGCGACGTAATATTTTTATCGTAAATAATCTATAATTTTTAATTTTTTTTATTTTTTTATTTTTTTCACATAGTAGCGATGAAAATTTTTCATCGTAAATAATTTATATTTACAATAATAATTTAGTTTTCATCATCAATACTCAATTATTTATGACGTAATATTTTTATTACAAATAATTTTTAATTTTTAAATTTTTAAATTTTTTTTATTTTTTTTTAAGTATTAGTGATGAAAATATTACATCGTAAATACTTGAGTATTGATGATGAAAAATAATTTTCTATCATCAATATTCAAGTAGTTGCGACGTAATATTTTTATCGCAAATAATCTATAATTTTTGAATTTTTAAATTTTTTTATTTTTTTCATATTTTAGCGATGAAAATTTTTTATTGTAAATAATCTGTATTTACGATGATAATTTAGTTTTTATCATCAATACTCAATTATTTACAATATAATATTTTTATCATAAATAATCTATAATTTTTAAATTTTTAAAATTCTTTATTTTCTTTCAAGTATTAATGATGAAAATATTACGTCACAAATACTTGAGTATTGGCGACGCAAATTCACTTTCTGTCGCCAATATTCAAGTATTTGCAACATAATATTTTTATCGTAAATAATCTATAATTTTTAAATTTTTTATTTTTTTCATGTATTAGTGATTAAAATTTTTTATCATAAATAATTTATATTTATGATGATAATTTAGTTTTTATCATCAATACTCAATTATTTATGATGTATTATTTTTATCATAAATAATCTATAACTTTTAAATTTTTAAAATTTTTTATTTTCTTTCAAGTATTAGTGATGAAACTTTTTCATCGTAAATAACTAGTATTTATGATGAAAAATGAGTTTCATCACAAATACTTATATTATTTATGATAAAATTATTTTCATCACTAATATTTAAAATTTAAAATTAAAATAAATATTTTATTATTTATGATGATTAATATCATCGCAAATAATAGGTATTAACGATAAAAATTTTTTCATCATAAATATGAAGCTATTTACGATGAAAATAAATTTTCATCATAAATATTTTATTATTAACGATGAATTTTATTTTTCATCGTAAAGAGTATTATTGGCGACGAAAATATTTTCATCGCTAATAAGTTCGTCGTAAAAACTCTCTTTTCTTGTAGTGTAAAAAGCCTTCTAAAAATTTAAGAACTACATCAGCTTATTTTCATTCATCATTGCTGGGACATACACATGAATACTTGGTTGTATATTTAATAAAAATATCTTTATAACTAATTGCATCAGTCAATATTTTATAAGTAAAATTTCATCTTGTAGCAACATCCAAATTGAGCCCTTTTTTAACAGAAAGTCTTATATATTGTACAATTTCATTAAATCCTTGCATTCAAGATGGGGATGCAGACACATATCTAATGATCTTTCTTATGCATTCAATAGCTTCATGAATTATTTTCATCCTATCTTGAACTATAATGTTTAATATATGTGTACAATATCTAATATGACTATACTCTCCATTAAATAATATTTCGTAAGAAAATTGATCTTGTATCATTCTAACTATAGTATCATTTATGGAGCAATTATCTAAAGTAATAGCACATATTTTAAAATCTAATTCTCATTCAAGAAGGTACTTTTCAATAGCATCTTCAATTGCAAAACTTATATGAGGTTATGGTAGTTTCTTAAAACTAATTATCTTCTTATGTAGAATAAAATCATAATCAATATAATATGTCGTGAGAAAAATATAACTAATTTTTTTATTTGATGTTTAAATATCAGTAGTGAAACTAATTCAAAAACTTAATTTCTTAAATATATCAAATAATTTTTTTCTTTCTACTTGGTATGAAGCTATACAATCATTTCTTACAGTCTTACAATCAATAATATTAAATAACAGTTGAACAGATCTCATAAAATCTGAAAAAATGAAATACTCAATAATACAAAATGGAAGCTCGGCACATATGATAAATTTTGTAAGCAATTTTCTGCTCTCTTCTTGATTGAATTTAAAAGACTTCACCAGATCTTTTGAACTTGCTACTGTTAACATTTGATTAATTGGATTCTTTTGATATTTCTTGCAAATATTTTCAAGATACAGTTTAAGATGACTTGTTTCTCCTTTCGTACTGTCACTTAATATCTTTTTATAATATTTACATGTTGTTATTAATCTATCAAAAAAAATTTTCTCAATAAAATGAGTCCATATCCAAAAAATTTTTTTAGAATCTTTGTCACAATCAATTTCAGAATTATCTTTATTTTTGTCATCTTCATTCCTTATGTGTTCAACAGTCTTATGTTCACCCATTTTAGATTCAGACTTTAGTAAAATAATCTACACAAATAACATTATAAATTACTCAAAAGAACTACTTAATTTCAAATTACAGTATAAATCAAAAACTTTCAGAATAGAAAATCCAATAGGAAAAGCATTATGCACCGATCAACCAATACTTAATAGCATTATAGCAGCACATGGCTAAAAGAGGATTTAAAATTTATGCCTTCTGATATCAATCAGAAACCTAAAAGATTAGATGAAACATAATGAGGATTTCAAAGAAAAAAATAAAAATTTATGGGTAAAATAGTTCTTAGAGTTAAATAACTTCTAAAATCATGCAAATTCACAAATACTGAGTACTTTTCATTTTAATAATGCCCAATGCATCAATGCAAAGGTCTTGATAAATAAAGAGTTATACAACAGCACATGGCACATAATAGATGAAAATGAAATCGATAAAGCACAAAATATTGCATTCTTTCTTTAGGCAAGAGTGAGGGTCCTCCATTTTTTTCATAATCATGATTATACCACAGAAGTTCATCCTCTAGTATCTATTTGTTAGATGGCCTTCACTGATTATATCATGCCCATTAAAACTATGAAACTACAGGTTATTAAGCCATATTAGAAATGAAATAAATGCACATAGAGTTCTTGCCTGCATCCAAAAATTCTATACAAAACCCAAACAACAATAATCTTGGTCCTTTGAGACAATTTAATAATTTATTTCCAATAGCAGAGCCAATAAACGAGGTTTAATACTCTAATAGAAAGAAAAAGAAAAAAAAATCATATTCTTGACAACAGAACTAGAATGCAACTATACCACCACTCATAAATCTTAGGCTAATCAAGATTGAGAAACGGAAAGCTCCAGAACAATCTGAAAGTCTATCTGAACCCCAATAGAAAGGAGAAGAAAAAAAAAAAATCAATATTTTCAACAAACTGGAGTTCGAACCATAAGACCATTAACACCACATGCAATCCCATGATCTTATCAAGATTGTGAAATAAAGAACCTGGCTACTCTGCCAGAAATCCTAATAGAAATTGCTGATCTTTTCAACCCAGATATTTTCGACCAATAGTTTTAAAACTTTAGCAATAAATTCTAAACATAGACACCACACGAGAATCCAAGAACTCTGTCCTATCTTTGAAAAAATAAAAAATAAAAATCAGACGATGGGGAAGATGGAATCTTGGAGTCGATGATGGAAAAAAATCAGAAGATGGAAGACGATGAAGGATCTCTCCTCCTGAGCGTCGCTGTTGGACTCTATTTTTTAGTGAAAGATGAAAGTTGGAAGACGATGAAGGCTGCCCGAAAGTCCGATGAACATCGATGGCCAATGGATGAAGACAAGACACCCTCGTCAGCGATGGGAGAAGACGAAGATGGTGATGGCCGGCGGATGGACAAGGACTACGGTCTACGATCAGGGGCTAGGGCATCGAATGAAAAATTTGAGAAAATCGAAGATGAAAGGCCAGGGGCTATCCACTATTCCTATAATCTTATTCGGCTCGGAGAGAGTAACTCATAAAAACTAAGAAGGGGCACTAAACCGGGTCAAGCCAAAAATGATGGGCTGAACTTTGGACCGAGTCCGGATCGGGTCAAGCGTATACCCGAGCTTGATCCGAAAGATAAATTGGCTCTATAATTCAGTCCAAATCCGATTTGAACTGTTTTGGATATAGTTCGAAGCCTGGTCTGAAGTCGGACCGGTCCGAACCCACTTTCAGCCCTATTTTCAATCAAGGCATTAAAGTCGAAACCTAGATACAATGAATTCAAGGGGCCATGGCCCGGTAGATTGAACCGGAGCCATTACTCCCTCCATTTATTATCCATGTCGCCGCTCTCCCGTCCAAAGATGGGATGCATACATTAACTGCCTACAAAAAGAAAACAGGCAACTCGGGCCTAATATATAGAGAAAGGGAGACCAATTAGAAGCGTGGGGGGAGAGAGATCAGAGAAACGATGGCGGCTGGAGTCAGGGTGGTGCCTGCGGTCATGGCAGTAACTCTCCTTCTGTCCATGATGATGGCTACGAGTAAGCACTCCAAATATAAGGGCTGGAAGTAGCGGGGTCTGTGATTCTTTTCTTTCAAACTGTTGATTAATTTATTATTATGTTGTAATGGTGAAGGATCGGACTGGCTGGGGGATTACGCGTCCAACATGCGGTGCTGCAGCGATATCCCCGAGGGCCTGTGCGACCCGTCGGACCCGCTCGCCAACAACGCGTGCAGGGACGTGTGCCACTACGGCAGCTGCTCCAAAGGTGGCCAGTGCGAGTACAGGGGCTCCGGCCCGGGCTTCGGCCGCGTCTGCCACTGCAACTGCTAGGACATCCAAAATGTACTCAAGCGTACTCCGGTATAAGATATATATTTGCCGTAATACGCTCTATCCATGGCTTTTGTTTTGACAGAAATACTTATACTGCAGACTGGGAGATTATATATATATATATATATAGTAAGTCTCGTTTCATGAACTGTTGTCCCAGTTATGAAGTCTTGTCAACCAACTGGATGCAGTCTTATCGTGACAATATCGTATGTGAACAATATTGTTGAACAATATCGTGGCAGTGGCTATCCGGTCGTATCCCGACTGTGCAGAGTTGGCTTCATAGTATTTTTTTGAATAAATTATATTTTTAATTTTTAAATTAAATTAATTTTTTTAATAATTTTTAAATTATAAAATTTTAAATTTTAATTTCTATACTTTTTGAACTATTTTAATGTAATCTTTTTCTTAGATTTTGAATATTTTTTTCTCATCGAAATTCTTAACTGACAATAACCGGTGCTTTTTGAACTATCTGGCGAATATGACATGATACAAATGATGTTGCATACGAATGATAACGTGGAATGATGGATAAAAATTTTTATTTGCTGGTATGGCATAGGCGATGATGTGATATCTGATACAGATTTTTTTAAAAAAAATATCCAATTATCAAGAGACATGTCAGCACCCAGATGACGTGGCATAGATAATGTAGCGCATGTGTGATGACATGGCATAGGTGATAATATAGCATCTGATGTGGTATTTTTTTCAATTGTGTTCTATCATTTAATGACATGTCAGTACCCATAGGTGATGTGGCATGGGTGATGATGTGGCATTTGATGTGAATTTTTCAAAAATATCCAATCATCGAGTGTCACATCAGCAATCTAATACTACATCAGTAACTATATGCCACATCATCACCTATGTCACATCATCGTCCATATATCACAAATTATGCTTTTCATCTTCTAAGTTTCATAGATATTCTCAAATGATCCTTATACTTTAAAAAAAAAATTCTAATTAAGCCTTTTGATTTTCTAGTATGATTTAATTTAATCTTTCCAGCAGGATGGCAAAGAAAGTGATGATTCTGATGTAGAATGAGTCATTGGATGCATTCAAAAAGTCAAAAATAACTACAGTATTCAAAACAGAGAGCTAGGTCCAGATCAGGAATGGTCTTAAAGTAGATCAGGTTTAGAGATTTGAAAATCGTCATTATGAATATAATAGTGATAATGGAAAAGTATGTGGACTCGGTATTTTTAATTTCGCCATTGCTAAGTTTACTACCACTGTCAATTTTCTCCTTAAACAAGAATAGATTGATAATCATTGACTATACAAGTAAGGATCTTCGGCGTTTGCTCCAACTGGAGTAGGATAGATCCCCTAATTAGGATCTCAACTATAAAGTAGGTCCCCTGATTTTCAAATATGATTTAATTTAAATTAATATGATTTCAATAATTAAAACTAATATAAAGAGATAATACATAAACTAAAAATTTAAAAATTATTTTGATAATATATTATTATATTATCGATTTTACTCAATCTTCAATCATATTAGTAACCTATCCTCCTTTTTCTGCCTTGTATCAGAATAGATATGAATATATACAAGAAAGAAGATTTACATCATCATAACTCGAGTATAACACCCAATCATATGTATATAATAGACATAAATATATACAAAGCAAATATAGAAAGTTTGATTTGAACCTAAGAAGAATGAAAGCAAAAGAGGATAAACAAAAAAGAAAAAAAATAATTTTTATTTTTGATTCATTTATTCTCTGGGCTTGCCTATGCTACTCCAGTCGGAGTAAACGTCTGAGATCCTTAGTTGCATAGTCCACAATTACCAACCTACTCTTTTTCAAGGAGAAATTCGACAGTAATAGTAAACTCAGCAACGACAAATCCGAGAACATGGAGCCTGCATATTTTTTCGTTGTCACTGCTATATTTAGAGTTTTATAGTTTAGGGACCATTTAAAAAATTTGATTTAATTTAGAGATTAGGAACATAATTTATCAAAAATATTTAACAAGAGAAGGGAATAATACCTTTTTGTAGCACTTGAATCGGCCAAATCGGTAAATGGTGAGGACTCACCCATTAGAGTACCATCGATTATCGTACTACAAAGAGAAAGAAGAAATCACTATGAGTTGATATCAAGTATTTTGATATCAATTTTGGTCAGAATCTAGGGTTTCTGCCGTGACCCAAATTAAAGGGGAAGAAGGTGAAAAAAAAGAGAAAAAGAATCAAATTATATCAAAAACTACTTGGAGAAATGTTGGAGCATAAGACATGAAGAGGATTTCTTACTTACAGAGATATTTTCTCCAGCGGATGCGTTAACTCATAGAGGATCGTCTCAACGCAACGAGAAAGAACAAGGCGAAGGGCACGATTTTATCCCTTTGGGTTTTGTATAAACATTAGGTCTATTTGATAGAAATATAATTAATATCTTTTTTTGATAAAAATATCCTCACTTATATAATATTAATATTATATTAATCATATTATATAATTAATATTAACTATATTGATATATAATATGCTAATATTTTATTAATAATATATTTAATATATTAATATATTATTAATAAATATTAATTATTAATAAATATGTATATTTATTAATTATTAATAATTTTAATATAAAATTTATTAATAATTAATATATTTATTTATATCAAAACATAATAAATTTTAGTATAAATTATATTTCTAGTCTTTGAACTAAGTCGAGTCTTCTTAAAAAATCTCTGAATAATAAAAAGCTAAAGTTTGGTCTCGATACTTTTTGAACAATTTTAATATGATCCTTTCTCTGAATTTCAATTACTTTCTCTTATCAGAAATTCCAGCCGGCAATAATCGCTGCTTACATGGTAAAAAATATCTGACGAGAATAATAGAAAATGATAATAATCAATAAGATGTCATAAAAAATAATAATAAATAAGATGTTATAAAAAGCAATTGAATGTCATGTGCTTGCTATCAGTAATTAATAGGATGCAAAAAAAATCATACTATTATTATGACTCCTATTATTTTTTCTGATGAAAATATCATTTTCCTCCAAAATTTTTAACTCTATTTTAATCATGTTTGATCAGAATGTCATAGATAATAATATGACATCACAATATCAACATGATGTTATAGAAAATAACAAGTATCATAATAACTAATAAAATATTATAAAAAATAATAATAATTAATAAGATATCAAAAAAGTAATAATCAATAGAATATTATAAAAAGTAATTGAATATCATATGCTTGGTATGTTATCTTATATCAGTAATATTACTTTCCAATAATTATTCATAGGATGCAAATTCTGACATAAAGAATAACAGAAAGTGATAATAATCAATAGAATATCATAAAAAATAATAATAAATAGGATATCATAAAAAGTAATTGAATATCAGCTATCGGTAACTGATAGGATGCAAAAGAAATCATACCATTATTATGATGTCTTATTATTTTTTATGACATCTTGTTGATTATGATATTCTGTTATTATCTATGACATATTAGTTGAGTATAAGTAAAATAGGATAAAAAAATAATATTATGGAAGAAAAATATATTTTTATCAAAAAAATAAAAAAAATTAAATTATATTAAATTTTTATGACATTGGAAACTAATCTAGCTTTCATTATTAATTGTACTATATTATTTATTTCGATGAAGCAATGCACTCCATCTTAATTTTCTAAGGAGGCCGAAAAAAATTTCAAACAAGAAAAAGGATGAAGAAGAAAACATCCGTTGCCGCCTGTAATCACACCACTTTATTTTGGCAGGTTTGCCGCTAGCAACAGAAGCTGGTTAAGCGAGATGCAGTTAAACAATTTTGAGGTCGCGCTCTTGGGATGCGTTAGAGGTGCAGCATGCGGCTGCCACGTTGGATGGACCAGCACGATGCTGGTTGCACCCATGTAAGAAGTGGGGTAACGTACCATGAATATTTAACGAACAACAACATGCACGGAACGGAAACCTGTCACCGGACCGGACATTCGAAAAAGATGGTCCTTAAATCCAAAGAGAGCAAGCTGCACCCGCCAGCAAATGGACATCCATTTAAGTCCGTTGACCCACCATCGATGGAACTCTGTTACATCGCCAATATAAAATTCGAAGCAGTGGCATTCAAGAAAAGGTACAATTCTAAACTTTGCATACCATATGGTTCAGAAGATCAGGACTCAAAACTGATAAGGCAAGGTAACCGTGCAGTTTCAAACTGTTGGAATCTGGAACCCTTCGTATGATTGTTTTGCAGCAGTTGCAATCCTATATTGTGATTTTTTTAATTATATTTATCTGAATACGATTCATACTAATATGTATCAAAATTTATTTTATATATTTTAATTAATCTAAATTTTGATTAAAGATAAATCTTCGATAAATTAATAGAGATATATTAAATGATTTGATAAAGTTGAGCTCAATAAAATTATTATGGATAAAGTCCATCTTTCAATTTTTATGACTGATTTAGATACTGTCTCTCATGAGTAAGACATATTATAAAAAAACTTCTACGGACTTGATCCTCTATCTATCCAAAAGGTTGTAAAATTCTCTCCATCGAAAATTCTTGGATTATGATCAGGGAAACCAAGGCACTGCTCGTTGACAACAAAGAGCGTCCAAAATTGATTTTTTTGTGGTTGCAGGTTGCAAATTATTGTAGACTTTTGATCATTGATTTATTTGGAACTTGAACAATAATGGCTGAAGATATGATCATTTATGCATTAAAGATTAAAATTTTCTATATTTTTGTAGTATCTGAGTCACTTCTATGCTATTTTGTTCGGTCTATAATCTTGGTATGATCTTAAAAATTTTTATATACCATATCTAATATATATAATATAAAATGGAGCAACCGTATTGGTGCTTCTCCATTTGACATGTGGACAAGGTTGGAGCCTCTGTTTCAATGCGTGAATTTTTAAGGCAGAGGAGAAGAAGCTGCTCGGCAAAAAAAAAAAAATCGAAAAGGAAGAGGAGGAAGAGCGGAGTCGGGTGAGTCGCCTCTTCTCGAGTCTCGATCACTATCCCAGAGATCGAAACGATGGTGTCGCGTACCTCGAGGCTCTTGGCATGAATGGGATGGCAATCTCGAGGATGAAGGTGCCGCTGGTGATGAGATCCTTGACGATGAAGTAATCCTGTCCGGGGGTGAAGGCGTCGTGCGATCGGTGCCAACAGTGGGGCACAGCAGTGGAGGAGAACTAGATGGTGGGGATGGCGGAGATAGGGGTGGTGGCAGGGAGGATAATGAGGAAAGGGGAGGAGGCGGAGGGGATATGTGGGAGGGCAAGGGAGTACGGGGAGATGAGAGCTTTGAGAAAAGTTGGAGGGAGCTGCGGGTGAGTGGATCACGTGACTCGATTTGGGGAGAGCGGGTCGAATCCCACTCCGCCTATGAGTGGATTTTTTTTATTTTTTTTAACTAAATGAGGGGGTATGCGAGGAGAGGATTGAAGAAGAAGAAGAGATAAAAAGATTTAAAAATAATTAAAAAAATAAATAATAATAAATTTATGAAGCGGTTTCATAAAATTGGGATCGTCCATATTCACAAAACACAGATCCTATTAAGAAAAATCTGGGTACATGTGATGGAGAGTCTTTTGTTGCGTATTCTCTCTTTCCCTTCCTTCCTTCTCTATTATTTTTGCTTGCTTTTTTTTTGCTTGCTTGTTTTCCTACTTTAGATTTATCATGAAGTGGGGCAGAAGAGATAGTGGCAGTATATTTAAATTTATTTATTGAGAATTTTGATTGAATATATTTATAAATTATTTATTAAAATTTTGATTGAAATTTGATAATAATATTGTACTAATTTTAAACTCGTGATTCATATTATAGTGTAAATATTTGATAATATATATGATTGATCTGGTTGAGATTTATATTATTATAGTGCAAGTGTTATTCATTTAGAAAGATTTATATTGTTGCAATGTTTGATAATATATATGATCGATTCAGCTCATGGAGTGCTAATTTCAGTTAATGAAAAGTGTTGTATGGGTTCTAAGCTTGTTATTATTTATTTTGATATATTATTTATGTATAGGATGCAGAACAAAAAGAGTCCCCAGGCTGCCATTTCTTCTTTCAATAGAAGGTCCGGATCCATTTTTGGATTTCATAAAGAATTTATGTTTTTTTATTTTAAAGATCAGTGATCTTTTTATTTATTTTTTTAAAAGGGCTGAAATATTGTTTCAATAAATAATTAATTAATTAAAGAAAGATGAAGAGGGCCGACGGTGTGTTCTCCTCCTCCCGTCACGGTGGCCTTGCTTTCAAGCATACGCCGGCGGCCTCATGGGATGAGAATGGCCGGACCTCCGACATGCCTCCGGCAACCTCCCTACCGCAAGCCACCCGTCGGCCCGGACTTGGTGGGAGGACTGCCGGCTGTGGCCCCTCCGCCTCCGTCTTATTGTGCAAGCCCAGGGAGACGGCAGCGTCCACCGATTAGGGTTTTCCGGCGACCACCTGCCGGCACATGGCGGGGAAGGAGGCATCCAGCTTCCGCCTCCTCCGCCGCTCGCGATCGGAAAGATGGGGAACGAGGAAAAAGCCGTCAGATCTAGTTCTCCGGCGGTTGTCCTCTTGATCGCCAACGTATATCGGCCAAAGGCCTTGGGAAGAGGGCGACGAACCGCCGATCGGGCTTCTCCGGCGGCCGTCGACCGGATTTTTTGGGAGAGGAATGCTGCCGGAGTTCTTTGCTCCCCACCGATCTCCCATCAAGACCGACCTAACGCTGGCATGCCGGTGGTTGGGAACGGCCGGTGACCCACCGGTGGAGGTTAATCCAGAGATTCACCGGCCGGCCATGGGGTTTCCGGTCTAATCGGGAAAGAAGAAAAGGGAAGAGCAAGGGGAAGAAAGGGATTTTGGGTCTCGGGTATTGGGTTTCGAGTTTTGACCCGTAAACCCGGATCCATCGAGCTTTAGCCCTTTTGATAATTGATTGAACCAAACCACATTGAGCTGGTTCAAATTGATTTAGAGGATTTTGCATTTTAACCCTTATCATGTTATTTATTATATAAAGCCCTTTCGACAATTTGACTGAACCAGACCAAATTGAGCTGGTTCAATCTGGTTCAGGGGTGTTTTGCAGTTTAACCCCTGACAAAAGCATTTATTATATAACAGTCTTTTTCTTACAGTAGGTTGAACAAGATTTTGGAATTTTTATAATTTACTCCCTAAAAAAGTAATAAATTCCATAAAGATCTTTAAAAATTATATTTTGATTTCTGTACTAGAGTTTGTTGCATAAAGACCCTTGAATTATTATTTAGTCCATGTAATAAACTTGATTACATAAAGATCTTTTTGATAATTATAATGAGGTCCCTGTTATATGGTTTTGTTACAAATTAGCAAATTATATGATTGATTTATATACTTTTTAATTTGTTTATATGCAAATAAAGAGTTACAGGCCTTTTATCATAATAATCATGATAAAGATGAAAACCATAATAAAATTTTATATGGTTATTTGGATTATTCAAGACCATATTAAAGTTAGTGGGTTTATTATATTCAAAAGTAACTACAGCATTCTGAATATAGTAAAAATCACATAAAGTTAGTCGGTTTATTGTGTTCAAGAGTAGCCACAATATTCTGGATATAGTAAAAATCACATAAAGACTATAAATTATAGTTTAATAATATACAAATAAAATTATAATTACTTCAGAGAGATAATTAACTTTATCCACTTTATCCACAAAGAGTGGTTATTTCTGTGATTTAATTGGAATAAAATGGTAATCTAGATATTAATGATAGATTTTTTCTAGGCTTGCAGGTATGAAAATTTTTTATTTTTGATATCTATATTACTGGTCTTATTAATAAAGTATTAATAAATTCTATGCGTGATGTAACCTCTATTCATAGGAAGGTTAAAATTTACTATTATAATAATATTGATTATTTTAGATTACAGTTTAATTAGTCTCATTATTTGATGATATTGTGAGCATGTATTAGTTGCAGCATTAATTCCCACTATTATTGAATTTCTTGGAATAAAGAGAGTAAAATAATGCTCATATTTGGATGTTCTGATCTTAATCTGGTATTTTGAGTGGATAAATTTTTTTCACTTATAGATGAAAATACAATAGAAAAGAAGAGTATTTTTGAGAAATATGAAAAATCTATTCGACTCACTTTGCTCTATAAGTACATTAGGAGATTCTTTCCTTCGTGTCATAAAGCATATATTTTCTTGGATGATATAGAACAAAAATAAATAAGTCTTAATAAGGCAAAGGCCAACCTCCGTGAGCATATTATAGAGATAAGGAATATTGCAGTATAGTAATCTGATATTAAAATTTTCATATCAGATATTCTTTGATCCACTTTATTCTCACTTCTCTTCTATCAAAGTATGATCTCTTTATGATCATCTATAAGTATGCACAATGAAGATTTGACAGTTAGTGAATTACTGGCTAAATATGTGCAAGTGGAGAAGAGATTGAGAGAAAGAGAAGATAGAGTGTGAACTTTGCTTCATATTAAGTTAGTAAAAAAATAGATAAAGAAATAGTTTATCCAGTGCAAAAGAAAAAAATATTTGTTATAGCATTAGGTGAAGTCATTAATAAGATTGTCAAATGCTTCTTCTGCAAAAGAAAGGGATATTTAAAGAAAAACTGCATTAAGTATAAAAAGTAGTTGCAAAAGAATAATATCTTTTACTCTTGAGTGTGTTTTGAATCTAATTTAGTAAATATTCCTAATTCCACCTGGTACATTGACTCTAGTATATTTTTGCCCATTGCCAACAAATTATAGGGCTTCCTATTAGAAGGCTTCTGATTGGAAGTGAACAATCTATTCTCATGAGAAATCAAGCACGTTCACTCATCAAGATAGTTAGATGCTACAGGATAGTCTTAGATCCTGGAGTAAGTTTTCATATTTCTTTAAAAAAAATTTTATGATATGGGATTAGAAAGAAGAGTATATCTCTAAAGAAAGAGTCATAAAGCTAGTGAAGGATAGGATCATAGAATTATTAAACTTTACTGATTTTGATTATGTATTGACTGCATAAAGAAAAAACAGACATACATATTTAAAAATAATGTTAGGTTGATTAAAGAAACTTTGAAAATCATTCACACTGTTATATGTCAATCTTTTCTCTATATCTAATAGATGAAAAGTATTTCGTCATACTCATTCAGGACTATTCATAGTATATGTATCTGTGCCTTTTGTTTAATAAGGCTAATATTTTTAAAATTTTTAAGAAATTTGAAACAAAGGTAAAGAGATAATCAGAAATAGTGATTGAAGTAGTCAGATATGATAGAGGTGAAGAGTACTATGATAAATAAATTAAGATGGAACAAAGATTATAACCATTAGCAAAATTCCTAAAAGAATATGGCATTATATTATATAATGTCAAAACACGCCAGATCAGAATGGTATCGTTAAAAGAAGAAATATGACGCTTAAAGAGTGGTTCGGGTTATGATAAATTATTCTATTATAGCTATTTATTTGTGGGGTGAGACTATAAAGATAACTATGCATATCTTGAATAAATTCTCTACTAAGATAGTTCAAAAGATCCCTCATAAGTTATGAACTGGTAGGAAACTTATTTTGAAATATATGCATATATGAGGTTATCCAGCTGAAGTCAAAGTTCATAATCCATACGAAAAGATAATTGATCTTAGTACGACCAGTGATTTTTCATTGGTTATTCGGAGAGATCAAAAATAGTATAGATTTTATTGTCCATCTCATATACCACAGATAGCAAAAACTAATAAAGTTAGATTTCTAAAGAATGGCATATTTAGTGAGAGTGGAGAATCTTAAAATATTATCTTTAAGGTAATACCGGATCTGTAAAGCAGACTGAAATGATAATTCCTATTGTTACTCCTTGAGATAACATTCAGGAGAGATCACCATTTCATCAAGTTTCACTCCATGAATTTTTATTGTCGATGAAGTAATTGTCTAACCACCGCCATAAGCAAATCAAGGGACAACTCTCTGAAGATTTATTAGTATAAAATTATATAGTATATTTGATAGATATGTATGAAAAAGGTTGATGACCTTAAGATATTCTTACAAGCCATAAAATGTGAGAACTCCTTACAGTAGTTGGATGCTATAAAAGGAAGAGCTGGGCTCTCTAGATAACAATCATGTCTGAAAATAAGATAACCTATCTAAAGGATGCGACAAATAAGTTGCAAAAGGATCTATATGACCAAAAGGAATCCTAATGGAAAGGTCAAATATTATAAAATCAGATTTGTAGTAAAGGGGTCTACATAAAAAGAAAGGTATTGATTATTCTTCTTTTAAGATCGCATGATCTTAGTAGCTCATTTTAGTTTAGAGCTACATCAGGTGGATGTAAGAATGATCTTTCTCAATGATGATCTAAAGAAAGGGATATGTACAAAACAACTTGAGGATTTTTTATAGTCAGTGGACAATTATATATGATTTATAGATTAAAGAAATTCAATTATGGACTTATACAGGCTTCCACATATTGGTATCTTATTTCAATGGGATAATTACATTCTTTGGATTTAAAGAAAATATTATTGATTAATATATATATCCAAAGGTAAGTGAGAGTAAATTCATATTCTGCGTGTCGATAGTATTTTTGATCCACTTAAGGAAATCAAACAATTTCTATTTCTAAATTTTAAGATATAAGATATGCGTGAAGCCGCTTATATTATCGGCATTCAGATTCACAAAGATAGATCCTTGAGGCTACTTGAACTGTCTTAAGGGATTTATATCTATAGTACAAAATTTGGAATGAAAAATATTCTTTTAGGTGTGCTCATATTGTAAAAGGTGATAAATTCAATAAAGCTTAATATCCAAGAATTAAGATAAAGATAGAGAAAATAAGGTTCATAACCTATGCATCTGATTTGGGAGACCATGTATATGTTTATATGGGTCCAGTTTTGGTTATGTTGCATTGATGTTTGGACATTATTAACATGATCTAGGAGTGGAGCATAGAAAAGCTGCAATGAAAGTCATATGTTACTTATAGGGTATAAAAGTTACTGTTCACATTCAATCGGTTTGATCATCATAAAATAATAGGCTATTAGGATTCAGACTTTGCTGGATGCACTAATAGTAGAAAGTCTGTTGCTGGTATATCGGAGGTGCTATATCAAGGATATATGTAACATAAGGTTTTGTTTATTACATCCATCATGGAAACAAAGTATGTGCCTATATGAGACTCCTCATAAGCTATAAGGTTGTAAAATTTTATCACAGGACTTAAAATTATTGACTCTATCAACAGACCAATAAAGATATACTGTGATAATTTTATAAAAAGATTCTCTTATAATACGAAGAATACATGCGCTTGCAAGCATACAGATATTAAATATTTTACTCTTCGTAAAAGAATAAAGAGAACATAGTGTCTATAAAATATATTAAAGAAAAACTGATAATTGTAGATCCACTGACTAAAAGAATCATTTCTAGAATTTTATACATTAGGTGGATCATGTGTGATACAGCTTATTTTATGATATGTATTGGATACTATGTACAAAATCATAACATTGGGTTTTATGATAAAGTTCAATTTATTTTATGTTGATCAGCTATTTACCATATGATATAAAAATGACCAAGGAATAGACATAAGGTTTAGTCTATTTATAAGTAAAGTTTCACAAAAAAATTTGGTTATGAGGTATCATTAGTGTTATGATACATGAAAAATCATGTGTTGATTAATAACACATTTGCCGTCATGATTCACATTGATGATTATTTTATAATCAAATATACAGTATATATCCTATGAAAAAATTAAGTTTTTTAAATGTGACCATGTCAATTTTTCAATTATCAGATCTAAATAAAATTTTATTAAAATTTTTTTAAAATATTTTAAATAATTAAAATGAAAATGCTTGTGTTAGATTGAGCCAAGTGAAAGAATATTGTGATTTCCTTGATTATACCTATCCGGATATGATCCATACTAATATGCATCAGAATTTATTTAACATGTTTTAATTAATCTGGACTGAAATAGACCTCTGATAAAAGATAAAATGATATAGATATATTAGATGATTTGATAAAATTGAACCCAATACAGCCATTGAGAATAAAATCCATCTTCTAATCTTTGTGACTGTTCCAGAGAAACGTTATAAAAGAACTTCTACGGAGTTGATCCCCTATCTATCCATGAGCTCATGAGATCCTTCTTATCAAAAATACTTAAATTAGGATCAAAAAAAACCAAGACGCTGATGAAGAACATCCAGAATTAATTTTCTTGTGCAGACTTTTGATCGTTGATTCATTTGAAACTTAAACAACAATGGCTAAACATACCATCATTTCCATATTAAAGAATAAGATTTTCTACGCTACAAAGATCAGACTAACGTAGACAAAGCCCTGCCATGGTATCCACTTCGACCCAACTTTTAGTAACTCAGGCAGGCCGAGCGGGCCGATAACATATGACCAAAAGCAAGTTTGCATGTTTGTTTGTCACGCGGCGAAGGTAGGGGAAGTGAAAACAACGGCCTTAAAAAAGTTCAGTCTCTTTACACATTACAAAATAATTCTGCTCGTGTAAAAGGCGTCCCCATCTTCATGGATACCAAGATGGCTGCTATGCATGGAAGAAATTCCAAAGGTGGGAGGGGGAGTGGAATCACAGGAGCTGAGTTGCAAAAACATAATCCACATCAAAGAGAAAAAGACATGGTGAGTCACGAAAAAGTGGTAAGCATATTTCTTTATTATTCGTCAAACATTAACAAACCACACAGAATTACTATGTATATAAACCACTTGAGAATTGAGATCTGATCAATACTTATTCTGTACTAGAGAAGCTTCATAAAACGCCGAAAAGACGGGCCTAACCATAAGAACAACCCCGAAAGCAACCAAGCTTTGTAGAATCTGGAAATTAGTAGAAAATTAAAATATGGTGGCATTACTCACAAAGAAAGATTGGTACTCCGATGCTCTATAATACAAGTGTATGGAAAGGAACTCTCCCGAAGCCTAAGAAGCGTCGCAACAGAATGAACAAATAGCAGGCAGCATCAAACAAGTGTGGTACATCAACGAAGAAAAAATATATATATATATCATCATGCATGACGGTCAATGCACTCAAATATACAGACCTCAGAAACGACAAAGCTGGTATAGTTCGCATGCTTGAAATGTGAGTGCTCTGAATTCCACTACCACATCTCATACACGTTGTTAGCAGTGAAACAGAGCACGCACCTTCAAGGAAGCCTCGTGAATTTTTAAAAGCTCCTGGCCCTTATAAACGATCTCTGGCAGGACGGCCAATCAGCCTGCATTGCTCTGGAAGCAGAGAACACAGGACCTGTCCTTTTACACGAAGAAGTTCCCCGTCAATACCACAGCCATTATGAGTATTTATTCCAGACCTAACCTTCACTGCTTTTACCTGCAATGTCAGTGTGTCTAGGTTAGTAGCAATTAAAGGATCAGATGCGAATAAATCAGGAGCCGTTAGAATCAAGAATATATACAAGCAGCAAGAGCATGGTTTTTTGGGACAGAAACAGTTGGCGCATGCTAAATGCACCTATGCTGTAATATGGATATGCAGAAGGGCAACAACAATTCCCTGGTATGTTCATGCGTAAGTTTATACTGAACTGAATGAGTTTGCCGATAACTATCTATCTACTGGAGGCATACAAAACGTATTTCCCAGTAATTATGAAGCATTCAGGGTGAAAAAAATTCCCCGTAACAACATGGTTAACAGCTCTTAAATGACAACAGCATTTCAGCTAGCTTGAGAAAGATAGAGGTTCTCCAAATAGTACCATAAACAAAACTTCCCTTCTTACCAAAAGGAAAGCAGCAGTAGAGTACCTTGACATACTCCACATAGGGCAAAGAAAGATGCCGACCAAATTGCAGGCACACAAAAAATCTTAACAACCGCATTCTCCCACTTCCATTGACCAATAGCAAGTCCAAACTGTTATCATCATGCTCAGCTTTCGGTGCAACAACCTGGGAACTCAAACTCTGGACAGTCCTGCATGAATGGTTGCATATCAAGACGCCAAGAAATCTCCCCTTCTTAACTACCCACTTCTCCTCTAAGTTTGGAACGAGTTCCTTCTTTATCCCTATCTCTTTGTCATCAGGTGGCCCTGGCAGCTCAATGGGATTCTCAGTTTCCCAGTTTGGTTCAGTATCCCACTTTGGCTCCGTATCCCACTTCGGTTCAGAGTCCCAAATAGGTCCAGGATCGGATACTGTTGATGAAATATCTTCTTTGTCATACAATGCCGTGGCTGCCCAAGGACCCCTAGAATCATTTGCTGTAGTCAAGCCAGACCAACCTTTATCCGTCCGCGACTTTGACCTAGTCCTTGGCCAGTTGGGGTTGGACGAAAGGTGATGCTGGGGATGGAGGACTTCTTCAGGTTCAGCCACTAAATTGTTTCTCCCTAGGGATAAACGCTTTGATCTGGGATCAAGACCACGTACATACTCAGATGGCTCAGTGCTTGCAAGGGTGCTACTTGAAGTGTCAAAGTCAGCCCCAGACATCCTACTAGGAGTCATAATTGAATCAATACTGGATAAACTGGAAGCCCTGGGGATGCCTTCAGTTTTTGACCTCTGTGATATTTCTGTGTAGAGGTCTGACATATCAATTTTCTCTTGATCTTCTAAAACTTTTCCTGCAGAGTCTGCTGCATCCTTCGTCATTGGAAGATATTCCAATTCAAAGTGGTACTTAGGCAGGCATAGAAATTTAAGAAAACCAGCCACAAAGTACCGTAAGGGACCAAAACGTTTCTGATATTTCTCAGAGAATTCCAAAACTGCAGCAAACAGGCAACACAGATCATTTAACATCTCACAGAATCAGAAATGCTATTCTCATTAAATGTGTGGAAAAACTATACAAAAGCAACTTCAAGCAACTCCAAAATTCAGTCACACAAGCCAATATCATTATGCAGCTCCAAAGATAAGTGACCCAGATAAATTGCAAAATCAACAGAAAGTCAACAAAAAGGCAGTGTAAAATAGTTACAATAAAGAAGATTTCAGAAGTTTCAAAGAAGTTTATAACGGTTGTGTTCAGCTAAAATCCATGTAGCAAGGAAGCTTTCTAAGAGATTTCTTGTTCAGAAGCTTAAATGAGTTATATTTGTTGCATTTATTCAAAACTATACTTTTGAGTAGTGGACCGACTTTTGGCAATTAGCTAACGTGAAGTGACATCATAATTAAGTAAAAACATGATGTCTACTCAGTTGTTCTCAAATTTAACAAAAAAAGAAAAAAGAAAAGAAAAAGGACAATCAGAATATGCAATAAGACACATCTCTTACGGTGTGAATATCCATTAATCTATCTCTATATAGCAAAAAAAAAAAAAAAAGGTATTTTAGACAGCAAGATAATTGAAGCTGCTTTATGTGTTACATAGAAGCTATAAATTTCATTTACCCCATCAAGAACATCATAGAACACACAGCACAACAGGTTGTGTAGTTGACAGTTGGCAAACAAATGTTATTAGGAAATTCATCATACAAAATGAATTTGCAACCTTTATAAAAATCCATACTCAGAAACAACAGCAACCTTGTGACCTAAAACCATGGCAGGCTAAAAAAACAACATAGCACTATGGGCATGTGTTTTGTGAGGCCAAATGGTTGAAAAGCAAGCATTGGAACATGTAAAACGTGGATAAATATTACTGGTAAAAACACCGACATGTATAAATCAACACTAATAGAATTCCTCACTAAATAGTTGCACCCTCTTATTAGCTCATTGCATAGCAAAGATCTGACCAGAACTAACTGATAATCACAACAAGATGAGCCTGTAGTCCATTGATAATGAGACCCTTAAAAAGTCAAACTCCATGTAACTCTAACAAGCGAAAACAGGTCAAACCATACATGCCCACAAAAAAGGCAGGACCATCTTTTAACGGTTATCCATTCTAACCAACATGAAAAGGAAAAAGGAACTCAAAGGAGAAGCAACAAGAATGCAGAAAGATCCAAATTCACTGTCGTGTTAACAGTCATGGTGATACCTTGTCATGTAAGAATTCGTTTGCCCTACTACCAAGAACCTAGAGAGAGCTCACTGTTATCAACAAGTGTCTTCTTGATCAACCAGCACTCTGCACATGGGCAAGTACTAAAATCATCACACTCAGCTCAACTTTTTAACAAGAGTTGAAGTTCGTGCTGCTGTCCTGAACTACAGAATAACTGAGGAGCTCATACTAGCATCTAATCAAAAAAAATTTTGGTATACTGGAAACTATGTCGAAGTTCACAGCTTCAGTGTTAATTTGGTTCAGAGGGAGTCTGGAACCAAACATTCAATCTGGCCAGTAGCCAGAGAAAAGCATCTTAACATAAAATCAAGTAATGTGATTCTACTGATTTGACGAACTAAACACCCATCACTGGAAGAGTTTCCGACATCTCTGCAACTAAGATGAGCATTACCTATTTAATAAAACCATTCATATACGTGTTTCTACCATTGCAAATTAACTATATTTTACCAGAAAAGATGCTCCTGCATTTGTTATCTTGGACATTAATATAGTACCTCCAATATGAAAGCTATCAAATGGTATTCAGGCCTCTAATTTTTCATAGTGCTTGAACTTCACAAATTTAATTGATGAAGATGGGTACATCAGACCACCATATTAAAGAATAATCTATGGGTGCTAGCTTGATAATTCAGGTGTATATTTAGACACACATATTGCAAAGTTACAACTGCAGACTAGCTAGTTACAAACCAATGCATGTAATGTAATCATTTAAGCATTCAACCATTGTATTCATAAAATGTTTTATGGTAATGTTAACAGGCAGCTTTCCACAAATCAGATAACAGAAAGTTTCAGCCACTAACATCTGAAGAAGATGAGCAATATGACAAGCACCACATTAAGGCAATACCGCATGATTAGTAACAAGAAGCAATAATCAACGGAAACGAAATAAAAGACATATCTACCATGTCAGAAATATTGAATTACCATCACTGACAAAACCAAAGTATGTAACAGTTGTGCCAAAATGGATAACGCCAGTCTGAAGCCATTCAACGGCAAAAACATCTGCAGCAGTCAAGCCCCCCTGTACCCAACAAAAAACAACACGGTATACAATAAAGAGTGGTATAAACTTCAGAAGGGAAAAAATGATCTAAACGAAGACATTAAAATGGAAATCAACCAAAAAGCAAAGAAGTCAAAAACAATGTAATGAGATGGAAAGAAAAACAGCCTAGCTTTCACAAAATACCGGTCCATATATGAGCCAAAAAAGGGCAGGAAGATACCTCTTTTAAGTTTGGTGATAAAGTGATAAACAAAGAGTTCTCAGAATAACAGCAGCGGGATATAGATTTCACAAAACATCGAACACAAACAAGAATAAATAAGGCAGATGCATACATGCATGAGTGCATGCAAGAATCAACAGATAACAAAGCAAAACAAAACAGCATTGCTGTCATAAAGTACTGGTTCATATATGAGCAATGCTAACCACCATCCATCAAAGCATGTTTTGGAAGCAAGCAAATTAGTTTCTGTTGTGATACACAAACAGACATTTGCATAATGGAGATAACTGATTAGCAAAATTCAATGATGAAAAAAGATAAAACCTATATTGGTTAGTTCGAAATGCCAAAGGAAACACGACAGGGAAAGGAGGCAGAACTGCAGCCCCAGAACACATTTAATATCATATTTTGGGAATCTGGCTTCCAAGATATCAATAATATGTTTTAGTCTATTTAAGAATTTGTTAGAAGTTCTCTAAAAGCTCAAATCAAATGATTCTAAATACAGCCATTTCCAGTAATACTATCTATGAGTTTGTTTGGTGCATGGACTTGTCTGCAATCAATTTAATTGTTGAGTTTATCACTGAAGTCCAGGAAGCTAGAGATCACATTTGGAAGAAAGCAGGAATACAACTTTACTCCAGAAATAAGCATGAGAAATCAGATATGGTCATATTCTTTGCCCAAGTAAGAAGACACTGTAATTACCTTCACGATAGCTATAGCAGCAGAAATCGGATCTCTAACTCCCAGAACAGTCCAAACAAGTGAATTGTCAGAACCAGCAGGAATTATGCCAATAGGAATGGAAATTGCTTCCTTCTGATCACTTCTGCTAAGAAGACCATTAAGCACCTGCATCATTAGATAATTTGTAACTGTCAAAAGAAAAATAAAATAAATAAATAACGAAAATCTGGTCTAACATTGGGGACTTGTTTGGTTTGCAAGAAAAATTTTACCTCACTAGAATGTTTTCCCAGGAAGATGATTCCTGGGTATATGATATCTGCAAAAGTGGTTTTTACATATTTAGTTGCCTATCGAAAAGCCACATAGGAAACACACTTTTCAAAGTCACTTATGTTTGGTTGAGTATCTATTTTCCCAGAAAAGTTGTATAAAATATCTATTATACCCTTAATAAAGGAAATACAAGGAAAAAACATCACATGCATAATTTTTAGAATCAGATACTTGGAACACCAAGGTCTGGAAGTTTTGAAGATTCAACAACAAAATGGCCAGAATATATATTTTAATAGCTATTTTTAAATATTTTTATCTCTTAAAATGACCACAATTCATAATATATTTGGATACTTGTCGAACTATTAAAACTAACACAACTCATAATATTTTTTAATAGCTATTTTTAAATATTTTAAACCTAAAATATTTAAAAATAGCTATTAAAAATATTCTTTGGGTTGAGTTTCTAGTTAATAGTTAGGCAACTTCTTTATACTATGGAAATTTTTAATAGTTATTAATACGCTTTTTTGAAAAAAAATTAGCACTTTATATTGTGGTAATTTTTAATAGTTTAAGATTAACTATTAAAAATAGCTATTAAAAAGATCATGATGGCTTAAGGGCATTTTTGTGGAAAAAAATACCACAATTCCCAACCCATAGGAAGGTGGCTTTCCCGTGTACCATATGGGTTTTTCTTTCTCATGAATTGTGGAAAATTTATTCCAATGGGAAAGGTACTCTCATTTGTTTCCTTTGAAAACTCCAATCAAACATAGAGGCATTTTTTCATTTTCCCCTTGACCACACTTCCCCCCACCTCTTCCCACAAACCAAACAAGTCCTAGAGTGCAGCTACAGAGATGCCTCACTTCAATGTTCTGTCGTTTTGAGGAATGTAGAAATAACAAAAAAGTCTTGCTTATCAGTATGCAGTGAAAAGAAACATATTTAGCTAATTTTATATGATACAGGTGATTTTATATTTAGTTGAGGTTAACAGCTCATTTTGAGTAAGAAACCAATCCACTAAATCACTGAATCCATCACAAAGTACAATGTAAGCTAGTTTTAGTAATGGGATGAAACTTTACAGCTTCATCTTTAGGTACATTCTGCTTCTTTAATATGATGCGCTTAACGATCACTAAATAAAAATTTCAGTCACAGTGTTAACTACAAAGTGGTAGCAGCAAGTGAATCCACAGCAGAGAGATGCAATAATCGAGACATTTATTATCTCTAATGAAAAGCAACCAGTAATTAATTAGCTTGTGGACAAGTAAATAGACATAGCCATTGGTTCTTAAAAACATAAATAAAACCAAGTTCGTAATGCTAAAGACTAAAAGCACAGATTATAAGCTTTAATGCAAGATAAGCAGCATGAAGGCAATCAGTGCAACCAAAAAATGGAATAGCATAAGCAAAGAACTAATTGATATAATGCATTAGCTCCCATACAAGGGCTAAGAGCCACATAGATCTGACAGTTCAACAAAGTAATTGCCCACAATTGAGAATTGGGGCTATAAACCTCTAGCCACCTGCTTACTAACAACTTACAACAGTTATTAAAATGTAGTACAGACATAAGCATGAATGCAAAGCTAAAAATAACAAAATTCCACAAAAGAAGGTTAGACAACTTTTACACAGTCAATATCAATGATTCAACTTATATTAAAATAAAGGCCAAGGCATAATCATGTGAAAATAAGTACATTGAAAAATAAGTAGCATTAGAAAATGAACATTTTTTCTCTAAAAACAAAAATGAATCATGGTACATTGAAACTAGTAAGAAAATATAATATATTGTTTCACTGTTTAAAAAAAATAAAAAATTCAAATATCCATGCTGGATAATATGATTATTGATTGAATAAATCGCATGATAAAAAACATTAAACAAGAAAAATATCCAAAAAGACATTTAGCAACATATTTTCACTTGAAAGATCCTTACAAAAGTTAAAACAAATATTTTACAAATATTTTTGACCTGTAATGAAGCTATCCAAACGTTTCATTCAACAAATGTATTGCCGTTGGATATCTTCTTACATGTTGTAGTTATAGAGTGGCTGTAAGTCTCAGTTTATATAGGAATTCTATTGACGTTCTCATGTGTAATTAACTTCATATTAAGAAACTCCTAATGAGAACGATCCGCTGAATGCAGTATAGTAATTTAGCCCTTCCATCTGTGATGTTTATCAAAATAGGTACAAAATAAAGCAAAAACTAATTCTGTTATCCTTTATTCTTCTTAGGGCTTTCAATGGACAGAGTCATGGTGGGAACAGGGTTCTGAAATATAGACCCTGAAACCCTCAATTATCTACCAGGCACCAGCAGGACCAAAAAACAGAGAATGAATTGATTTGAAAATCATGATAAAAATCATGGGTAGGTTTTTTTAGAGACTAAGAGGGGCTTATCCCCACCTTTATACCCTATATCATTACACTTCTCATGGGCCGACTCCAACCGGAAACAAAACCCCACCCCCTTGCTCAAGTGGCAAGCAGTGATACCATCCAAGCAAACACTCGATAGTAAAATTACAGATAGGTTGTTCTGCAAATCATGGAGATAATAAAAATTCATTGAGAAAATAAGAACTCCATGAAAAAAACCCACAGATAAAAAAATATCTTGAATTAAAAGAAAATAAAATCATAAATAATTTAGCATCACTACATTCCAGATCAGACAATCTTCCAGCATGAAAACGAAAAAGATAGTTCCTTTCCCATGGGGTGAAAAATGTGAAAGACCTATCTGTGTGCTTCTTGAGCATGACTTGGCAAAGCAACTGAGCAATTCAATCAAACAGAAACTGAAACCTGACAAGCCTCATAGAACCAATTAAAAAATCTATCTAATAAAATTTAGGATGTGTTTCGTTTGCAACTAGAATTGGAATTGAAATGGAAAACGAAATGACCATATCGCTTGGCGCATTTGGCTCACAATCAAAATCAGAATCGAAATGAGATTTGAATTCTAAGAGAGAAAAGGGATTGGATTTAGGGGATTAGGGCATTTCCATTCACCCCCGGAATCGGAATGAAAATAAGATTCCCCCCAACCAAATGGCTGCAAAAGGAGTCACTCATTCCCATTCCCATTGCAGAGTCCATCTCCTCCCAACCAAACAATCTCTTAATGTACTTTTGGCTACATTCGGACATGTTTTGTTATAGGGAGTCAGACTATAGAATGAGAATGGAAATGAGTGGCTCCCATTCTAGCCGTCTGATTTGGGGGAAGTCCCATTCCCATTCTAATTTCAAGGGGAATGGGAATGCTCCAATCCCCCAACACTCTGTCCCTACTCTTCCCAAATATTCAAATTCAATTCCGATTTCGATTCCAGCCATGAACCAACCACGTCAAGGGTTATGGTCATTCCAATTCTCATTCCAATCCATTTTGATTCCTATCGCGAACCAAATGCACCCCTAAAAGATCTTTGCAAAGTTTCAAGCAAGGCTTTTCTAAGAAAGCCTTCTTAGAAAGCTTTTGACATGATGTGATTATATGTTGCACTTTAAATTTCCATGGAAATCCTTCAGTATAATTTTTTTATAACATAGTAATAGATCATGCTGTTTAGAAACACCAAGCATGATTGTGTGTCTCAAATACTTCAGAATGAGTTAATGGTTAGTTGAATCAAGGATGTTCAAGTACACATCTCTCATGTCTCATAAAACAAGTAATGCTAAGAGAGAGCTGAAAATTATTTTTTTGGTAAAATAAAGCTCTAGGCAATATCAGTTCAGGTTTGCACATTCATGGCCAAAAATGATAGGATTCAAACCACATTCCCAACCTTTCCCAGCCCATGGTGATAAGGCCCTCAATTGTAAGACAAAACTTAGCCTTAATCTTCACAAATGTTACTTCCTATATATGTGGAAATGGGGTCCAGACGTACAAGGACCCTATACGATTTGAGCTAGCATTGCTCTTTCGCATTGTGATATACACTTTAAACAAACAAGTGTTCTACTGACTTTCTTGATTGGCACATGATTAAAATCAAATTCTTCAAATGAGTCCACCAAAAATAGTTAAATGATATAAAGAAAGTTAAAGAATTTAATGGAGGAAACAACAAACCTCATTCACAATTCCATCACCACCAACGCATATAATTCCTAAAATACATTAAGTAATAATAAGAATGGTGAATTGAGAAATCACAATTCACAATGCATGGTCAAATGAAATGAACCACTTACACATACCATCCGGGCATGTGCTGAAATCAACAGTAGAAGCAAGCTCTTTTGCATGACCTGCATATTTTGTATTAACTACCTCCATCATAAAGCCTGCCAGCTGTCACCAGTGCATTACACAAGTAAGCAAATATAGGTGCACAAAACAGTCTAGAGATAGAAATATCAGAAAGAAAAATAAAATCAATTACAAACAATCAGTACATTGGCAATATGGAAGGCCTTTCAAGTGTCAGAAGAGTATAGGCAAACGCTTCTTTTGTTTATTATAGACAGGTGCTCACATAATGAAAAATCTTAATACCGAAATTCATGAAGGTTTTGTCATGCCATAGTTCAATGCAATAGCCCTGCATAACAACCAATTTCTCTAAGATGATGAAACAGCAAGTTTTTGAGGAAAGTAAACAGTTCTACCAAATGTCTTCTGAATTTCCAAATTACTGAGATGTTGAATATGATATCCATTACAGTTAATCAAGGACAACTAAAGCCATTAGATTGTCTAATTTCAAAACCATTGTCTCATGCAAATTATTTACACAAATTATGTGTGTGTGTGTGTGTGATTATGTCCCACTAACTGAAGTTAATCCTTAATAGTCAATTGACTTAGACAATAAAGGAGTTTATTATATTCTCTACTGCAGGGTTTATCTGCCTCAGAATTTATCTCATGGTAAATACATCTCTTGCAGCATTTATTTGTTCTGGTCATTAATTTAAAGGACACCTCTTTGACATCCGCTCTATGGCACAAATACAACCTATCAACTTTTGGGAACTTATATTTACCACCAGTCAACCTGATGTCAGTCATCATATTACTACATACCTCCTGAACAGGACAATAGCAGGCAAAAGGAGCCCTGCCATGAAACCTGAAAAAACAGTTGAAAAACAATAACATAACTATGATCCATCAACCTTTGGGGACTTGTATTCACCAACAAACAACCTGATGTCTGTCATCAGCATATTACTGCCAACCCCTTTAACAGGAAGACAGCAGGGAAAGAAGCCCGGCCATGAAACCTTAAAGACCAGTTGGAAACAATAAAAACATATCTCATCGATCATGCCATTTAGCCTCACCAAGAATCTGTACACCTAGTAAAGAATCTGGAAAGGGAGGGAGAAGGCAACATCATACAAGGCTGAAATGCAGTTCCATTTACCTTCAATTATTATGCCTTATTAGTGAACCAACCACGAGAGAAAATGGCGAAAAAGATCTGGATCTTTGGAGTGTGCCATAAGGTTTTGCTAAGGTGGTCGATGAAAACCTCGTTGCCAAAGTTGAGCTGCATTATCAAAAGGTCCCATAACCTTTTTATTTTATGTTGCTGGCAAGATCTGATTGATAAACTTTTTGTAGAAAGTAAAATCTCCATGGTTATTTAGATCTATTTGTTATTTAGATATACTCTGTTCATTTCCAAGTCCAAAGCATGCATCTAGATACCAGGCACAATATAGGTAGAATACAACTGGAAAAATTTGCTAATATTCCTTTATTAGATGAGCCCCAAATCCTGGAGGATAGTATTGCCTTCTATCTTCTTAATTATGAAATTTAGGCATCTTGATGCTCGAGAGACAGCCAATATTTACCTCGTTTTTCTTCATTTGCTGGTATGTTAACTTTCTGCACGACTTCTTGTTTAGTTTTTTGGTTCTCCTTTAGTTTCCTAAATATCCATTTACCTTGTTCACCTGCTTAAACTTACCTATCCCTTCAACCATCATAAGCAATAGTTTTTGCATAAATCTGACACCACATAATGCCCCTCAAATTACAGAGTTACTTATTTTTCAGTAAGTTTGAGGCCTCCTAGTTTTCCAGTCATAAACTTTATAAAACTGAGTTCCCTATGTCACGACTATAATCCTACCTCAACATTGCAAAGTCCTGGTCCCTAGCCAGAACAAGTACGATGCTCGACCGTTAGTAGGGTTCATTTTGTCCTTTGCATAATGATGATGTAAAACAAAAATATCTATTAACAAATAAATCCAGATTTTCCTATGCAAAGAAAGTCAGAAGCCTGTTTTAAATATTCTAAAAAAAGGAGATCATGCATATTAAGTAATATGATTTAATCTGGAGAATACTACAAATTATATGTTGAAGAAAATCACTGTCAATTCATTAAATATAACACACCTTGAAAATTGGTTCCACTTTGCCATAGAAAGTTTTACTTGACCGACCATGTCCGGATCGAGGATTCAATATTACAAGTACCTTCGGAAAACTTTTACATTTGATGCGTGGTTGATCGAACAGAGGCTCACTTGCAACAATATCAGAAGCCTGCTTCTTACTGGATGCCATGGGATGAGGTGAGCAATTTATAAAGCACTGCTGATCTGCAAAGCCGCTAACCCACTGAATAGCTTCCTCTGAAGTAGGAGCCAGGAAGCGGACGTCCATTCTAATTCTATGTGGCTTCAGAAAACAAGAAAGTCCACAAGACCTCTTTCTAACAGGATATGCATGTACAGTAAAATGCCGCAGACCAGCATTTTGTGACACCTGCCAGAGTTAACATACAGCAAGAGAATAGGGAGTAGTAAGCATAAAATTGCAAACATAGTTCAGACAAAAGAATTCTAACAATCCTCTGAAAACTTACAGATATGACATCCTCAAGTCTTAGAATATGAGAACCCCAGACCAGGGCTTTGCTTGTAAGTCTTGCATTGATGCTATCAGAGTTTCCAGTTCCTGACCTCATCCCCTCATCAGTACTCGTTACTTTAGCTTTCTTATCAAGAGCAAGCTTCCCACAGAAAACCTCATAACCTAACAGATCAGACTTCTCATCTCCAATATCTATTCTGTGCTCATGTGCCTTTACCTTTTCAGGGTCTTCATTGGCAACAGTGGCATCACTTGTCTTCAAAGATTTGGTCTTACTTCTTTTTTCTGGAAAAACAGTTGGAGAAGAATGCTGCCCAGTTCCTCTTTGAGAACGCCTGCCATTCATATGATGAACAGATTGCTGAGCTAATTCTCTTGGTGAACTAACATTCTGATGGGGGGTGGATTTCTGCATCTCTTTCTTCTAAATGAGTCTTCAGGACATATGTACAGATAACAAGAACTGTACAAAAGTATTAATTTCCTATAAGCTACAGGAAACATCACTTCAGAGATCCCATGAGAAAATGTCAGCATAATACTGAAACCTGCAGAAGCATCAAAAACCAGATTATTATTCTATCATGCTGATAACGTTAAATAATTATGCATTAGACAAATCAACCTTCAGGAGCTACTTAATAGAACATAAGCATGTGAACCAGATGGAAGGTTTCCATTAATCCATACATGAAGTTCTTGGTAAGTAAATAACAGGGAAGCTCTCCCTTGTATCTATCTTTCTATTTGAAAACCACATGACTACCTGAACATTGAGTGTGACAAAAAAATTGATGTGACTTGGTGTTTCAATATTTGCATGATATGCATTCTTTATATGCAATAAACATGATACCTCTTATCAGAGAACGGCACGTAAATAGATAGTGAATGAGGCTTCTTTTTATATTTTTTTTTCTTTTATATTCATGCTCTCATTATTCGTCAAGACAACTTCTATCAAACTATGAAAAGAAAATTCACAGCACAGAAAATGGGCCAGAGTGTATTTCTAAACCAGTAAGAAGGAAACCAAAATATAAATAATGTCAGAACTAAAAACAACTCTCAAACACTTCCACGAGAATTTTCAATCCAACATGAAATGTTATGATAATAGATCTCGAAAAAATGAATGCAAAGTTTCTTCTTCAGCTCTGTGTCCCCAATGGCAACAGATGATGCTATTTTTTTAATCTGCCGTTGACACTGAATGGTATTTGATAAAACCCTTCCACCAACAGTAACTCTTTTGATCAATCCAAGCTTGACAAAGGCAAGAATTGATTGTGTCATTTTGCTACTAGACTAAAAAGGCACCTCATCTATTGTAAAAGGATTTTCAAGAACCAAAAGTTGTCTATCTCAGAGCCAATGCTAATCCAACACTGACTGCAGCACGGATTCTTTCCCGTTTCATCTGTTGATGGAGATTCTTACACAGTTTTCACTTACAATTTTTGTTTAAAACAAATCAAAATAATAGCGAACGAAACATGCATGCATGCATGCATGTATGTATGTATGTATGTCAAAGAGAAAAATGCTTTGAAGAATTTCTTAACCCTTTGAGGAAGCCAAATCACTTCTCAAGTATCCTCAAGTTGAGAAGAACCAACCTTCTCCGAGTAGCAGAATATCTCCCCTAAAAGGCAGACAATGGTTTCTGCAAGAAAACACAAATACTAAAGAATTAGTATTTTGCGGGAAAAGGAAATAGACTAAATCATAACAGTTTTCTATCTTCTTCAACCTAACACCACCTAACGGCAGATTTTTTACACCCCCCTCCAACCCAACTACTGACAAAGAAAATGAATTTTCTTCAATTCAATTACATTGGATTAAGACTTCTTGATTTTGAACATCAAAAAGGGAAAAGGGGAAAAAAAAAACTCTCTCCAAAACAATTCACAGGCGAGTACCCGTAAAGCAAACAACAGCTTCAATTCGGTAATTAGCTATAGGTACCCAAAAAATTCAAACAAGGTAATGAACTCAAAACAACCATTTCTCACTTATCATCAAAATACCTTCTCTTGCTTCAGAAAAAATGACATAATCCCATACAAATCCAAACTTACCGTGGCTATCGACCAAGAAACCGAATTCTCCATACCATTAAAAAAAAAAAAAAAATCTCGATAGCATCCACGAAAAATATTAAAATCGCAAGCATCACACGGGGTAAAAACAGAAAAGAAAAGAAAAGGCACAGAAACAAAGAAGGGCACCTGCGAGGGAGCTGAGATCCTCCGATCGGATCCCGCGAGATCCAATGCCGAATTCAAGAAAGCGTCCACCTTAGCGAAGAGAGAGACTAAATACGAGGCCTGATCGCCTGTCTTCCCCCTTCTCAGAAACTGGAAGAAGAACCCTAGAGACCGTGGTCCTAGACCGAAGAGAATAAAAGAGCTAAAAAAAAAAAAAAAAAATCCCCAAGAAAGGAAAAGATAGCGTGTCCGACACGAAGCGGCGTTCGGGGCCTGCAGAAAGGGGCGATTTGGTCTTTTCTCCGTCCCCTTTTCCCCTCTCTCTACTTCTGCTGCTTCTTCTTTTCGTTTCTTTTATTTTGTCTCAGAAGAAAACGAAGAAGCCTCGCAGCGTCGCCGTACGCTCTCCCTCCGACCGTCTTCTTCCCCGGCCTCCAATCCAACCACCAAGGATTACACCTCGGCAAAGGATTATATCCTGATCCGTAGAGAGGGTCCAGGAATCCCGTCACTCGCATCCGGTGAGCTTAACCGCAATCGGGATTCAGGAGCTACTGTAGTAAAGTAACATGCTTCTTCTTCCACGAAATAGAAGTTCGATTTGGCGTTTACCCAAAGAAAAAGAAGATTGTAAGTTTTGGTTAAAGATAGGGTGCCCCTGGTAATCACACAGGTTGCTCTGATTCCGCCTTTCACGGCATGACTGGTCCGGTTGGAGACCCGAATTGCGGCGACAACTAGGCCCAATGAACAAGTTGGGTGGTTCATTGGCGCCCCGTAGTGATTGTCCAGGAGAGAGAAGGATTTGGAGACAGAGACCGCTGTAAATGCGCTGTGAGAATTGCCAGTCGTACCGTTTGCCCTACGGGCGAGCCAGCATTTAAATTTGAAGAAAACATCGTCTATGATGTTCCTCTGGAATTACATATTCTTAACGCGTCCAACAGATGAGACGACGAGTTTTCCCTGGATACGTGGCACACTTATGGTCAAATCTAGTCTGCTTAAACAGTTATGCAGGTACCTTGCAACATGGTCGCTCCTGTGATTTGATTTGATTGAGACTTATCATTGATCGGCGGAGATATTTTACTTCGATGCCAGTTGATGCTCCCTCTTCTTCTCACCCTCACCCTCACCCTCACCCTCACCCTCACCCTTTATTTATTTATTTATTTTTTATTTTTATTTTTATTTTTAATAAATAGATTATCATATTATGTTAATATAAATATAATCTATAAAATCTCTGCTGCATAATATATGGTATGATCCATCCTTTCATATCATCTACTGTCTGAAATGTATATCGAACAGACATTATGATAGAATCATGGAGAAAAATTCAGACATCATGAAAAAAAATGAATGGACCTCCCTTTATATCGTCTCTCGATTGGCTTGCGATAAAGTTCCGCCCGCAGTATTGTGTCCATAGACTGTACGTTACCAATGCAAGTTACGGCAAAGAGACCTGTTAAAAAAATTAAGGCATTGGCATACCCGAGAAGAAAATAAAGGGGTGGGCCGGGGAACCGATGCTTGTAGTGTTGAGCTGTAGTTTAATTTGGCCAGCCTACGAGAGCCGGCCGTGGTCGCGAACTCCCAGGTGTACAGCGTCGAGTGCCTAAGAATGTGTAGAGCTGTTTAAAAAATCTTCACGAATTGAAGCAGATTGCCCGAGTCCTGACGACAATTATCATCAGGCCATCAGGGGCGTCATGGGGATACCACCTGAGGTGTGCTTTGTTTCACCCCATTCAACCAATCGGGGCCCAAATGGCGCGTTGCTTCTCAAAGGCATCACCAGGCCAGTGCAGTATTGCTCGAGGGGCGCGGAGTCGGATAATATTGAATTGCCGATTTCTATTTATTTATAACACTTGGGAGACGTCTATCTTAAACCAGCAACATCTTATTGCAACGGCAAGTTCAACGGCGTGGTGCAACCGAAATAGTCCGACTTAATTCGCTTATTCTTTAACAAGTCATTGTCTTCTAGCTGTATAAATGGCTATAATGAATTGTACGAGTTCAGTGTAAGATATTATATCAATGCCTGTTGGAGGATTAATCTATAGAATTTTAAATTAGTACACTTGGAGAGAGAATATATTAAAACAAGGATGGCAACAGGTTGAGTTATTGAATCAAGTTAAGCAAAGTTTTTTAGTTTGATACGTGCACATCCACTAACTCCAACGGACCTGCCAGCAATTCAATATTCAATAAATCCGTTCACATAAGCAGGTCCATAATCGTAAACTAATCCAACTTTAGGAGAAAACTTTTCAAATTTACTTGGTTCTTCTGTCGGGCCTGCCTAGATTTGTCGGAATGGGTGTGAAAAAGAAAGGAAAAGGAGAGACATGGCCAAAATTTAGTTAACCATAAAGAGAACTAGTAATGGCATCAAGAGAAGTCTATCAGATCCTTGACGGCGTGCAAACATGCTCTCACTGGCATCGCAGCTTCGTGGTTAAGGAAGGGATGATACTTTGGCTTGGGTGGGGACTCCTACCATAGAAAAAAAAGAGAGATGGATGACAGTGGCATCGAAAAGAGTAATCTTTTTCCGAAAATAAAAGAAAGGGGTAAAAAAACGAAAAGGATGGGGACAAAAACGAAGATTTACGTAGGAATTGTCATGGGTTTCTTGGTTGCTATGATGGCTTTAAAAATCATCCAACAACTGTAATTTATTAGGATAAACATGATTATTGAACTATCTATTATTTAAAACCCAAGAACCATACCTAAGTCCATGATCCACTCAAACTCGTCCAAGAAGACTATCACCGAGACATAAAAATTAGGGTCTAGGTGCTGACTTGAACTCAGACCATCCTAATTTTGAAGGAACTAAGACCTAACCTAAACTAGGCTAGAAGGGAAATCGTTAGTCCGATCAAAAAGTATCCTTGCACTGAAAAAAACATGCTATTGTTGGTGCTGGGATATGTTATGGAATGTTGGAATATATAAATAATTAAACATATAAAAAAGGAGTGAAATAAAAACTCATCTTTGCTAGTTCTCAGAGATTGCTCTTATATTTCAATGGAAGCCATTGAATTGCTATGTTTTTGCTGTTTGAAAGGATGAAGTGTTATGGCTAGATTCCTGGCCTGTAAGTTCCTCAAAAAAAAGTATTCCTTGTTAGATTATTCTGTTTGGAGAGAGTATGCACGGGCAAACATGTGAAGCAGGGTTAGCATGACGAAGAAGCAACTAGAGCCACTAATTGGATTACTCAGGTATTACGTGTTGCTATGCTTCCCTATATTTGTAAGCAATCATTCTTCCCTCTGTCATTCAATACATGAATACTAGTATTCATGATGTGAATATTATTATACTGACAGTCATTAAAATATATTGCTTAAAATGCAATTGATATTAATGATGTTGGAATTCGTATACATAACCATTATTAAAGTTCACTATTTACTATAATATATTAAATTGTTATATTGCATTTCAAAAATAGTTGAAAAAATAAGAAAAAAATTGTAGCCCCCGTCACTCACTCAGAGTTGATATTAATGATAGGAGTTCTTGGATGAAGCTTTGATCTATAAAAAGTTCTATATTTATCATTTGGATGCCAATATCTGTATTGATGGTATTAATGATATAAGTTTTTACTCGATCAGCAGATTTAGATAGAGTTCTTTATTTATCATGTGAATATTAGGGATGCAAATGGATCGAGTCGGATTGGATCATAAATGACCCCAATCCGATCTGGTTTCTTGATTGAATTTGAATATTGGATCTAAATCCAATCTAATAGAAGATCAGATCAGATTTATGATCAAAATTTCTTGACCCAACGGGTTATCCGGATCAAATCAGATCCATGTGTAATCTGACCTCAATTCATAAAATATGGGTTTGGTTCAAGTCTGGATTATAAATAACAAAATCAATAAATAGAAAATCTATAAGCAACTCTATTTGCATTGTAACTAGACTTAATCAACTTCATGTATTAGTGAACTAGTTTTTCCCTTCATTTATAAAAATAAGTGGTTGAAAAGCTTGCCGTATTCAATTGCAGATAATGCCAGTTTCGAGAAGAAGAATATTTGCACAAGTTGCAATCAAATATAAGAAATTATAAGAAAAAATAATAAAAAAAATTATGTAAGCAATGGCATGAGTATTCGGGTTTCGTATTGGATTTGGGTCGAGTCGGATTGAATCAGATCATCTATCTCAAGACCCAAATCAATCCAAAAATCTTCATGGATCGGATCTTTTAAAATAGATCAGATCGGGTCAACCCGACCCATTTACAGCCTTAGCGAATATCAATATAAATATATAGGCTATAATTAAAGTTCAACATTCAATGTGCAACAAATGTTAATGATGCTAGGATTAATATACTCAACCATCATTAAAGTTTATTGCTTAATATGCAATAACACACATCAGGTCCACTTGATGGCCTGTTTGGCACCGGAGTGATGTACTCACACAAAGAAGAAAAATCTTCTCTATCCAGATGGAGAAAATCGGTCACTTTGAATACCCTGTGGTGGGGTCTTGTGACTCGGATGAGTCAGTCATAGAGTGAAAAACCATTCGAATCGAATATTTCTCGGTAGAAGGAGGCTCTTATGGTCATACCCAGAGGGGATTGCTATACGGATGCCCTCCCTTTTTTTAAAAAACAAAAAAATACAATAAAATTTAATTATTAAAGCTTTCAATTTTTATAATTTGTCAAGCTGTTATATTATATTTTAAATAAGTAGAAAAGAAAAAAATCATATATTATTATATTATATTTTAAAATAATTAATAAAAAGGAGAAAGATCATACCTCGTGCCCTGTGCAGAAACTCAGCTCATGTAGAATTCTTTGCATAAAAACTAAGCTTGCATAGATTTCTCTATTTACCGTATAAAAACTGACACCAGTGATACTGATATTAAAAAAAATATGTTTATGCTTAACATATTAAAATTTATTTCTTAATATGCAATAAAAAATTGGTTATTGAAATTTTATATTTATTATAATTTATTATATTACTATAGTATGTTTCAAGAGTAGTTGGGAAAAATGAGAAAAAATTATATGGCATGCATCTTGTAGGATTAAATACTAGTGTATATAACTAAAATGAAGACAAATTATGTTGAGCTCTCCATTCACCATGTAATGCCCATGTTAGTAATATCATCAATACGATTCTTTACCTTACATATTAAATAAGCTCTTATATAATATGTTTGTTTATTTTAGACCGTATTTATAGTGTTATTAATGCCATTATTTGTTATGGATGATAAAGGCTCTTGTATAATATGCTTCTTTATTTTGGATGGTATATTATATATGTATATCGAAAATGACAACGGTCATTCATCAAATATCCTACTCTCGATGAGAATAGATCTTATTCTTCAATTTTTTCCTCTTAATAAGTTTATAAAATCTTAATATCTTCTCTCTTGATAAATAAATTTCTTATTTTGATAAATGAATCACTTATAACACATTGTCAATGTTATAATAGTTGATTTTGATGTCAAAATAATAACCATTATTTTCATTTGCATCATGTCTGACAAAATATTTTTTTTTAAAAGTTAATTTTTGTCATCAATATTGTTCTAAAAAATCATATGTTTTGAGAATAATATTTTATCAAGCACAAAGTAATGAAAGAAGTACTATAGCATCATAATAAATTTAAGTATTAAGTTAATTTAAATGATATTTATTTTATAGTAAATAATGGTTGTAATTTGTTCTTATCATGAAATTAGTTATTGATGGATACCTGATATAAATGAATATTATATTATCCATTCCCTAATGATATATGAACATAAGTGTGGATAATGAAGTATCTTATTATTATCAATATTAAGTATCAATTATATAAGTATCATTTATACTTATATATTGATATAAGTATATTCAATAATCAAAATTATTATCTAATTGACATAGATAAGTGCTGTAGTAATATCAGTTTAAATATTTGAAGAGAGTTTCCACTCGGTCATTATAAAAGTTTATTACTTAATATATAATAGAAATTTTGCTATTGAAAGCTTCTATTTATTATAATTTATTTTATTATTGTATTGTATTTTAAGAACAGGCTAAAAAGAAGAAAAATAGTTTGCATTATGCAAAACTAACATTTTGATGTGTTTATAGTATATGAATTGAGAACTTTACTATGTTGTGTTGTAGCTTTTGGTTTATAAGTCTTCATATAAGTTAGCTTAGAAAATTGACTTCTAAGATATATATCCTACTTGGAAAAGAACAATTGAATTGAAAGAATCCATATCAAAAATATTTTCTAAATTTGGAGATTTATAAAAATAGTAAATAAAGTATCAAAGTCATGTCTACATGAAAACATATAATTAAAAAATTTTTTACCAATATTTAGTACTATGAAATAAAAATTTACTAAGTTTAGGCTCATCGCTTGCCTTATAATATCCCATATTAATACTCTTGCTAATATAATTTTTTTTATTTTGGATAGGGAATAGATGTTTTATAAATTATAAACTAATATAGGAGGAAGATAGACCTTAACAATCACTTATTAACAAAGATCTATTGTAAATAAATATTATATTATTTGCTTCTTTAATGATAAGTGAACATAAGTGATTGATAATGTAGTATTATGCTATTATCAATATCAAGTATAAATGATACAAATACCATCGATATGAGTATAATTTATATATAGGAATATTATCTAACTAATATATATGCGCATAATATTTATTACTATATTAATCTAGATATTTGAAGGAAATTTCTATTTGGCATATTCAAAATTTATTATTGATTTCAATAGAAATTTTGTTATTGAAATCTTTTATTTATCATAATTGACTATATTAGTATATAATATATTTATAATAATTATAAAAAAGAGAAAAAAAGTATACCTTTGCATTATATAGGACTCGTATGAGTGACGTTAAAATTACTAATGAGAATTTCTATGAAGATTTAGTTTACCTAGAATTCTCTGTTTGCTGTGTAGATGATGATATTAGTAACATTAATTTTAATGAAGAGAATTTCTACTTAGTGATCATATTAATATAATTACTTAATATGTAACATATAATTATCTATCAAAGCATTCTATTTATTATAATATATTATATTTTTTTACAAAATCATATTTTTGTATTAATTTCAACACATAGAATCTCCGTTTACAAGCACATTAATATTAATGACATTGGATTAATCTGCTTGGTTTTCATTAAAATTTACTATTTAATATGCAAAGATATTATACCATCAATATTAATATGATCAGATATTATTAAAGTTTATTGCTCATTTCACCATTGAAGCGTTGTACTGTACGGATACATGCTAGCAGTACATATTAGAAAGGCCCAAACATGAGAAAATTATACACAGGTGACTCAGCATAGGAATCAAGCTAATTCAGGACAGTGAGGCAGACGCCGGACCCTGTGTCAATCAAACCAATTGAGGACCAGTCCATGCTCGACCCACAATTACCGGACGGATCCACGTGCAAAGGGTCCGGTAGGTTCTGGGCCAGGTCCACCCACACACCACCCCACCCCACCCCCCCCCCACGAAAAAAACAAAAAAAAAAACGAAAAACAAAAAAATTTGCCAAAAGGCCGAAGGTTCTGTTGAGAAGCCTCTACAGGCTGCGAGACCACGCCGGTCTGGCTCCCAAACGGACAATCCCATCGGCAGCGCTACTCGCCATCACCACCACCATCCCCTGTCCCCTTCCTCGTATCAGCTTGTCCCTCTCAAAAGGCCC